>NC_057802.1:331189459-331209222 GCF_018294505.1 Triticum aestivum | reverse complement strand
GACAGCAGAAGGGTGACGACTCGATCTGATCATAACCTGTCAATTGGTTTCTCTCTCAAACATTGTGTCTCGGTGCCTCACTCGGTAGCCCCCTCGATATGTAGACTTCTCGCGCGCGCACAGCTGTAGTGACGATGACGCTGAACCCAGTGTGCCTTGTTTTTACCGGCCTCATGTGATAGTTTTCACCCTGTTTTCTATTAATTAACAAGGCAACCTTTTCTTTGTTACTACTAGTGAATCTGAAATCATTCGGGGCAAACATAAAATATATCACTTCAACCCAATTATCGCAGCAACTATTTTAAACGAAATTAGCTAGCTGCCCGTGCGTTGCACGGAACATCAAGATGCATTTGTATGAGTAGTTTATCTTGTGAGAGAAAAGGTTGAACAAGGGAAGGCCTTATTTGCGAACGTGGAGAGACATGTGGGTATATTTTTGCAAAATTGCTATAGTTTCTTTCCTATCCGTTAGATATAAATCCGACGGCCTATATTGCAGGATGGCACACACACCATCATCATCAACTCTGTTTTCTACTCCCTCCGTCCGAAAATACTTGTCATCAAAATGGATAAAAAGAGATGTATCTAAAACTAAAATACGTCTAGATACATTTCCTTTTATCCATTTTGATGACAAGTATTTCCGGACGGAGGGAGTATTTGTCTTTTTAGAGATTTCAACAAGTGACTATGACCGGACCTTACCAACATACTCAAAAAAGTAGTCCATAATTTTGATGTTGCCCTCTTTTCTTGGCAGTGCAGTGCCATCTGGATACCTCATAAATAAATCAAGGACAAATCTGACCCCTTCCTGAAAAGACATACGGAGCAAAATGAGTGAATCTACACTCTAAAATATGTCTACATACACATCCGTATGTGGTAGTCCATTTGAAATCTGAAAAAGACAAATATTTAGGAACGAATGGAGTATATATAAGAGTAGACATGGAGATATATCTCCAGCATGGTCTACAACAAAAATGTGCTGGGCTTAGCGCCGGATGCTCGCAACGCAATGACATGAGTTCGAATTCTGTCTTTTAACTTTATATTTTTATATTATATATTACTCTACTTATTTAATATATACTTCTTTCGCTACTGTACTGACAGTGGAACCCACAGAGTACTTAGAATACAAGATTAAGGATGGACTTGTTTCTTTTTAACTTTCTGTACGAAGCTGTAGCCACCCTGCAAGTCACGTGTACACTGTACATGCAATTAACTTTTTATAGAGGGGCAATCATACAGGCAATTAACTCAAATGGATTGGATGTCACTCTATTATTTCCAGCATAAAGAGCATCTCCAACGGCAGCCGGCAAATTTCCTCCCGCTTCCTTAAGCGGAGGACGACATCAAACGCCAGCGGCATACATTTTTACAACTCTAACCAACCAGATGAAATTCGTGCAAACACGGACTGATTTCATATAAGCATGAAGGATTTCGTATAAAAAAGCCGGATCTTCATATAAACATGATGGATTTCATTACATTTACATGAACTAAGAGGTGCCAATCCGGCTCTCTTGTATAATTAATACTCCCTCCGTCCGGAAATACTTGTCCTAGAAATGGATGTATCTAGACTTATTTTAGTTCTAAATGGCCGCCCGCGGATCCCTTTGTCTTCCTCATGTCCATCAGACACTTGCGGGGTTGACGAAGGTCCTCGGGAGACACGAAGCAGCAAAGAAACCATCTGAATCCGCGGTCGTCGCCTCAGCGATGGCCTTCATGGGTCCCAAGTGGCGGCGGCCTCCCGTGTTCTACTTCTCCTTGATGATGACGGCGGACACGGAGAAGCTGGCCACCGACTCATCGCTCTCCACGCACCCGGCTTCTGTCTCTGCCTGCATGGCGCTGCCGCAGGCACGGGAGGCGCGCCCACAGACACGGGAGGCGCAGCCACCGCAGACACTGGTGTCGCTGTACGACGCAGCAGCGACGGCGCCCGTACCGGCGTGCTAGCCGCCGTGCCGGCGTGGAGCAACTCGCCACTCCTCATCGAGCTGAACTACAGCGAGTTGCTGAACCACGCGCCTGCTTGGGGCGGCAACTGGCTCCGTCGGGCCAAGCGAGGTTGGTGAAGCACCGAGCGGCCTCGCCCGTATCCGGAGGGCTCGGCGGGCCACCCAACCGGGTAATATGTTGGAGAACGGCTCATCGGAAGCCATCGGAAGAGTGGAGAAAATGGTGAAGGAGGAGATGGGGGAGCAGCGGAGGGGTGCGATTCTTGCCCACTGTCTGTCTGGCCTCGTGTAAATAGAGGGCCACGGTAGGAGCTTGGCCGGCATCTGGCCTCGTTTAAACTAAGGGCGGACGGGAGGAGCTCGGCCGGTGTTGCGTTTAATTCCGGCCCGCTCATGAACAGACGTGTGGCAGGAGTAGGATTCTCGGTTTGCATGCGGGTCTAACGGAGGGGTTTAATGGAGGCGCCGGGCGTGCAGCGGGCAGCGCAGTACTATTCGATTTGACAGCAGTAATGAGCCGTCAAATCACAAAGGCCCTCGCCTCTCGTGAAACCGACCGAGATAGACTACCCCGCCCTCTAGCCTTTTAAAAAATGTATATACTCCACTTTTGTACAGTAGTAGTATCGAGGGATTGCGCCATGGAGCAAAACTTGAAATAAAAAAAAGGTGGTACATATAGAGAGCGCTCGTCGCCAAATTATGCATATAGTACTATTAAAAAGGCTTGTCCCAATAATGGTGTCCAGCACAAGTGCACAACCCAACCCTCAAATAAAACTAAGCACCCTGGAATTCTTTGACAAAACTAAGCACCCTGAAATTTTTGACAACTAAACTGCTGGCTATATGAAGTTGGCCATATATATTGTACGTATATAATGTGAAGAAACGAGTGGTAGTACTATACCAACTAAAAGATGAAATGTAAGAAATACTAGTATGTACGTACTGAAGAGTTAAAGTAACAAGAAGAAACATAACATAGTTCTGCTGGGGGCTCAGCACAACACACCCCTCAAATTAAATTAAGCACACCTGAAATTAAACTTTGCAACTATTCCGGTAGACACTGCATTAGAACCACCATGAGCAACGACACTGCCACCTTACTTGGAGTCCTCGTCCACGTCCTCGACTTCGTCCTTGTCCCTCTTCCTCTTGGCCGATACTTCTTTGCTTGAACCGCACACTTGGCTGTTGCTCTTCATCCAACCCTTGTAGATATTGAAGCAAAGGTAGCCATCCATTGCAGTGTAGTGGATGTGGTCTATATCTAGTACATTCTGCTGCCATGCATGACGATGAAACATGTATGGAGGTTTCTCCAGTTTACCGTACGAAGGATGAACCATGGCTCCTGCCAGGGTCAGCATTGAAGGCTGACGAGAGGACACCGGCCGACTCTTCTGGAGGTCGAAGGTGTTGCCTACAACAAGGCCTATCCGACGCAGGACTTCTTTGTCGTTACCAAAGTCTACAGTAACGAATTTGACTAGGTTGCTCTCGAGGAAGTACTTAAAATCCTGGCACTCAACGTTGGCATGGCATATGTGGTAGACCAAGCATAAGTCATGCACGCAAACTTGGATCACGGCGGGCTTCTTCCTCTCTTCGTCCTTTAGATCCTTCTCTCGTCCCAGGACTGTGGTGTACTCAACATCTAGCCCAGCGACCCACTCATCATCTGAGTCTTCAAACATGCGTCTGAAGCGAGAAAGGCATCCTTTCACCGTCGCGGAAGAACGGGTGTAGATGACGTCGAACTCATCGCCGGTGATGGTTCTAACCTTGTACTCATCGCCGATCGGGGAGATTTGGGATGCCATGGATTTGGGAGGAGGGTTAGGATTAGTGGAATTGCCATAATGTGAATGGATGGGACGACTAGGAGCGAACCGCCGTAGTATTGAAGGACGTGCGGGGACGAGTAGGAGCGAACTGCCAGCGTGCGAACGGCAGGGTAGTGGCTTTCCATTCTCCCATGATACGGGCTTCCGAGAGCCCTTGGATCTGAGATCGAACGGTTGCATGGCGTGATTCTAGACCTATGGGTGAATATCCTATCCTGGAGGGTTATTCTGCAAATTTTCAGCAACTTAGCATGCGACCGTTTGATCTCAGATCCAAGGGCTGCCAGCAGCCCGTATCGTGGTCGCGCCTACCACGACCGTCGCGTCGCTCGTGTGGTCGCGCCCTTGGAGATTTAACACGGTGCGTTAGGCTATCTGATGTTGGCATGTCATACATAGTCATCACTTAGTCACTCATACTACAACAAGGTTTTGGCTATAAGGTTGGCTATAAGTGTATTTATTTTTTTACTTCTCTCTATCTCTTTCTTCGTACTCCCTCCGTCCCATAATATAAGAACGTTTTTGACACTAGTGTAGTGCCAAAAATGTTCTTATAATATGGGACACAGGGAGTACTAGTATTTATTGCATTGCCAAGGAGTGACCTCTTCCAATGAAATGGTGTTGCTAAGTTTGCTTCATTTAATTAGCTATAGACTCAAAATTGTCTTTTCACCTAGGTACACGCGCTTAGCACCGTTTCTTCCTTGGGTCACCAAACTAGTCTCTCTGTTCTTGATTAACTTGCCACATCAGACTTTATGCCTATGTGGCAAGCTTAAGCACCTGTAGGAGCAAGTAAGTACAATAGTGCGCTTTACATGGCATTTTTGCATATGTGGAGGAAAGAGAGGCAAGGAAAAAGTGGAGAAGTGGGCTCTCATGCAAGAGCCAGCCTCTACTACATGGTGGAGCATTGGGATAGGCACCTGTATGGAGGTGGTCAGGAATCGGGAGACTCACGCCGGTCGTAGCGCCGCAGTTAAAATGATAATGGCAAGTCAAATCACGGGGCCCCACCTGTCCAGCAGTAACTCGCTATCAAATCACACAGCCCAAGGTTTGCAGCAGCCTACTCCCTCGTCTTCTCGCGTCTCTGTCGAACCGACTAGGCGGAACTGCCCCGCCTACCGCGCAGGAAAAGCCCGCGCAGTATACTCCCTCCGTCTAGGTGACCAAGGTGGAGAGGGAAACGAGAGAACTTAATGTTTAGTATTTGCTAAGGCTGGTTGTAATGGTACTAGCCTTAGCAATTTTGATGAGGTGTCATAGAATTAAATGAAGAAAGAGAGAGAGTTGAGTACTATGTGTCATACATGGCAATAAATAAAGTACTACATGATACTAATATATGATACATGGCGCAGGAGTACTAAGTATTATTAATACAGTTTTGCTAGAACTCATCTAGATGAGATATAATTTGGTCTCATTCAACTTTATAGCCATTGGATGTGATGCTATATAAGATGTGTGTGTGCTGACGTGGGTTGTATTTGTTCTTGTGCAACGAACTGACCACTGCATGTCCTGTTTGATAGTCTCAAGTCATTAAAAGCATACAAGCCCCACATCTCTTCTTGGTTGATTCCTCTATTTATGTCAAAAAATAAGAAACAACGTGAGAGTTAATGCACCACGCCTATGTGTTTACTATTTGGTTTTTGTAAGATGACTTAATACTCACCTGGACGGAGGGAGTATTCGATTTGACAGCGGGCGGCGCAGTTCCCAATACGGCTTTAATGCAGACGAGGGAGGGAGTAGCGGTTCCCGATATGTTGAACGGCCAATGCATCCTCCTTCAATTAATGCATGAGGGAAGTAATGGGAGGAGGTCCGCGAAAAGAGGCTGCACGATGTGAATGCAACGCAGTTTTCCCTCATTGCCCTCATATAAAGGCGCCCCTCCATTCCAATGCATCTACCACATCGTACGCACCTAAGCATTTGCCTAAGCACCTACACTAAGCGCAAAAGAGCTCACTCCAGACCCATGGCGGCGATGCACGTGAGCGGCCAGCGGCTGCGCCAGATGGTCCACGACGTCGGCCTGCGGCATGGCACCGAGGATCGTCTCCAGACGGTGTTGGAGACCGGCTGGTGGATGGCCGCCGTCGACGCCAACTATGACTCTCAGTTGGACCAGATGATCGCTGCCACCAGCAAAAAGTTCACCGTCCTCAAGAAGCTCGCAGACGACATCGTCGTACTCCTCCAGCCCGCGCGCCCGGGCTCCTCAATTCCTGCCACCCTAATCGGCCTCCATGGCCGAAACCTCTTTCAAGCACTGGTGGCCCTGCGACTGCCCGCCGACGCCATGAAGAATGTCCACCTGGAGGTCGCGCTCGCCGCGAGGCGCCTCGCCCTGCAAGAATTCGTCGACCTACACATCCACGTGTACGAGCAAATCGTGTACATAGGTATCTACAAGGCCAGTGAGACGCTACGACGTTGGCCTTCCTCAACCGGCTGGAAGCCTTGGATGCCTTTGCTGAGAAGCACCTCGACCTCGCCACAAAAGCCGCCGCTCCTTAGCCGCCGGTCGGTGGCCCGGCGCACTAAGTTGAGGAGGAGGAGGAGGTCGTACGTTCGTGGATCCATCTTTCTTCTTGCCTTCTGTAACCACCACTGCGATCGCATCATCGTGGCCTTAATTCTTATTGTGCTGTTGCATTCTCGTTCCAGTCAATACCGACATGTGCGATCCCTTTGCTTAATTATATGCATCACTGTAACTAGTACTCCATCCGTCAATTTATAAGTTGTGCTTACCTTTTTCATCAACTTCGTGCAACACGCGGGCATCTTGCTAGAAACACTAGAATATGTCTATATAATCCGTATATGATAGTCCATTTGAAATCTCAAAAAAGACAAATATTTAGGTACGGAGGGAGTAATATATTAGGAGTATATCAAAACAATAGTGATTTCTTTCAAGTTTGTGAACAAATACTACTATTCTACTACTTTGGATCCATTGCAACGCACGGGCACATTACTGGTAAAAGGAAAAGGCCTGCCGCGTTCGCGTCGCACCCCCACACGCCCGGGAATCGGGAGTACAACACGGCCTGTCCGGCACGACAGATAGCTTAGGGAAGGCGTGTTGCCTAGCATTTTCACTTTCATGTGGGACCGCCGTTGAGCAAACCGACACCCCGCCCGCCGCCGGCTTGGAAAACAGAAACGAGGGGAAGATCTAGCTGTAGCATGAAAGCCAAGAAATTTGGTGTCATACGGGGCTCGTTGATAGAGTAGGAGCATTCCGTACTAGTACTACTCCTACTAGTACCAAGTTTGTACTCCTAATACTATATTACTAGTACTACCACTATACAACTAGTAGGTACGTGCACGGCACAACATCGTAGGAACAAAAAATGGGAAGATCTTGTTTTGGGTGATTTATCTTTTTTTCAATCAACGTAGTATGAATAATATGATGTGGGGGCACCCATGAAGCTTATGTGGCTTGGTTGCATGGCTACGGAAGGTTAGAGAAAAATAAATAGATAATGTGTTTAGAGTGCACTCCACTAAATAGATATACTTTGGATCCATTGCAACGGACCGGCACATCTATATCTATACCCCCTATATAGTGTGTGAAAAACTTTGAAAGTTGGTCGTTGGATGAAGCCAATCCGACGGTAGAAAGATGGCAAATCCGAGCACTACTGGCCGTTGGATATCATCCACCAGATTCTGCCACATGTATAATCTAGAAGACTCCATGGTTGAACTTAATTCATGACTAACTTTGCCACAACTAAGCTTAGGCAAAGTTATTAGTTCTTCAAAATGAGAGCCACAAGTTGGCAAGCCTAAGGGAATCTTGCCACATTTTTTGTGTGTATCTCATGTGGGGCCTTAGTGTGGCTTGCCTAAGGTGTGGCTTGAACCAAACACTCACCTAAGTTAATCAAACTTGCCTAACCTTACATTCCAGCAGATTTTGCCACATGTTAGAATCCAGAAAGCTCCACATGTAGAAGCATAATGCACAAACCACCAGAATCTCATGCGTGCAATGCACGTGTACCTTACTAGTACTAGTTGGTAGTAGTAAGAAACAAATTCCAGTTTTTGCATGAGCTCGTACTGCGGGAGCACCACAAGGCCTGCCGCAGGAGTTACATTTCCCTCTCAAGGCCCACGGGACCGAACTTCAGTGGCTTAGTGCCCGGCCTATGAGTAAATGACATGCGGACCTTAAATGCGGCTGGCCCACATGTCATTCTCATGGTGGTGGCATGGTTCGCGACTCACTCGTTCGAGATGAACCGGCCGGTGGTGGCGTGGCCGTGGCGAGGGTGCCACAGCTGGGCGTCGGGGCGTTACGAGGCATAGATGGCCACACCGGCGGGTACTACCTGTAGTACATAAGTACTCCAGCTGAGGATTGATGACCGGGACAAAATGTGTCACAGCCGCTTGATGAAAATTCGATGGTGCGGGAGTACGGATCGGAGCACAGCAGCGGAGCAGGCAAACCGCGTCCAATCGGGTGTGTCTGTGGTAGAAAGTTGATGGTCGCCGCAGTTCAGCTGGCCCGCATGTCATGCACACAAAGGCAGAGGAGCGGTGGGGCCGAGAGGGATGAGGGGCACATCGGGGGGATGAGGATCCCCTGACGCGAACAATCCTACCATTCTGTCACTGACATGTGGGACCCATAAGCGTGGGTCCCACCTGTCAGCGAAGGAAAGGCACGGCAAGGCAGTGATAGCCACGTCAGAGGATCCATGTCCACGTCGGGGGACGTTGTGTCGTGGGTTGGAGCGGCGTCGTGGGAATCGCGTGTGGGTGTGGCAGTGGTAGAAACAAGAAACGTGATGGTCGTCGTGGTTCAACTTCCATGGACAAGCTGTCATGTCTGCTGACACATGTATATCAAAACTAGAGTGTTTATATTTCAAGCACGTGAACAAGTATTATTCTACTACTTTGGATCCATTGCAACGCACGGGCCAGCACATTGGTAGTAGTAGTGTCCATCTCTATCTCTAGAGGCCTTCCCTCGTTCATCCTTTTCTCTCACAAGATAAACTACTCATACAAATGCATCTTGATGTTCTGTGGAACGCACGAGGATGTTTCCTTGGGGGTCTCTCTAGCGCGGCGTGGCCGTAGTTGCAAGTTGACGCCCCTTGAGATGCCGACGTTGAGGGGCACTCGGATTTCCTCCGATGAGCAGGTAAGATGAGTTTGATCACGTAGTAAATGCATTCTAAAGACTACTTCCATGTCCATTTCCTAATTCTCCCCCTGCCCACTGTTTCACAGGTTAGGCTCGGTGCGAGTGGAGATTGGCTTGCATATGTACGGGAGGGTACCAACATCAATTTGCACAACATTTACAACGGTGACACCGTTCCCGTAGAACCTTTGTCCAACATTGGGATCAGCCATGCAACGGGCCACCGCATGAATTGGTACGATGGAACCACGGTGAGATTGAATAAGATAGCACGAACCTTGCACATGGCGGTCAAAGGCGGACCATGCTGTCTGCGGCCGATTTGTTGCCGTACGAGTAGGAAGACGCTGTGCTCCTTTCTAACCGCATCTTCGCGGTGACAAACCAGGGGACTTATTTTGTATGGGACACATCCTACGATATACTCCCTCTCTCCCAGTTTATTTGTTTTGAATCTTTTCGTTTTATAAGTTTCAAATTCAAATTTAGAGCTCCCCATCACATGTTGAGATTACAATGTCCATTAAATCGTTCGTGCATGTATAGTAAAGAAACAAATCTCGAGTTTGGCACGAGTTCGTGCTGCGGGAGCACCACAAGCCCTGGCGCAGGAGTTACATTTCCCTCTCAGGGCCGTCGGGATTGAGCTTCAGCGCCTTACTACACCTACCTTTGAGTCAATAACATGTGGACCCGATAGGTGACTGGTCCACATGTAATGCTCCCGTAGGCAGAGGGGCGGTGGGGCCAAGAGGGGTGAGCCACGGGTCGGGGGACATGTGGTTTCATGGGTTCGAGCGGCGTCGTGGGAATCGCGGGTGGCTGTGGTAGAAACTTGATGCTCGCCGCATTTTAGGTGGCCCACATGTCATGCACACAAAGGCAGAGGGGCGGTGCGGCTGAGAGGGGTGAGGCGCACGTCGGGGGGCGTGGTGCCGTGGGTTGGAGAGGCGTCGTGGGAATCACGAGATGAAACGTGATGGTCGCCGTAGTTGAACTTCCATGGACAAGCTGTCATGTCTACGGACACATGCACTGCATACCGATCACTAGAAGGAGTAGCAGAGAAAGCTATATATGCGGATAAATAGTTCCTTATAGTCAAGCGGACCCATGCTACTACTCTGTTCCAAAGACATGCACACCATCGAAATAGTCCATCTATATCAATATACACCGAGAGGGAATAATTTTTTTTACAAGAGAGGAAATAGTTCATCCATCCATAATGCCCTCCTGCTGGTGCAGCCTTTTCTTCTTCTTCTTCTTGTTCTCATTCGCTATGGGAGACGGCTTCGCAACAAGCTCTTTGGACCTTGCAGCTATCTCGAAACTCACACGGGCATCGAGGGCAGCATATTTTATCCGCTCGTACGTCAAGGGATAATTCTCCCATCCAGACGACCTTAATGCCACCGTCTCATCACCCTTCTGAAGATTTGTACCGAGCACAAAATTTGCTACGTCGAATAGGGATGGTGTCTGTTTATCACAATCTTCTACAGGAATTTTGATTTTGGTTTGTAGGTCAGCGATGCTTTTCAAATCAAGGTTGTACGGCTCCAGCTTCTGTTTGTCCCCTTCGATGGCTGCCCCTCAGAAGTATACGTCCTCCCGAGACAAGAAATCGTGAAGCTCACCTGGTATGGAGGGCGAGTGTATGATGTGGTACACCAAAACATCATCTTCGAGGCACAGCTGAAGGACGGCGGCGCGCTGGATCTTCCCAGGGGCACGCTCCGTGTACTCTGCGTCGAGACCGATGACCCTCATCTCTACCTTTTCGAGGGAGTTGGATACATTGTTGATCCACTGCCGAACAACCCTTGGGTGGACGGTGACGGTGGCAACTATGCGCATCGAGCCTTCGACGAGGACATGTTGGACGCTAAAAACCTGCATCTCGATCTCCTTCGCCATTTGGAACTGCTGGAACGGAGGGCTATGGTTTGGAGAATTAGGATTAGATGGCTAGTCTAACTGAAGTAGTAGATGATTATTTAAAGAGGTTAAAACAATGTGAACACAGTGGGGTTTGGATGCAAATGAAGACGAAGGGGAGGTGAAGAAGCCGAGGAGAATTGGTTCCCGATGGAGAAGTAAATGGGAGAAGTGGCATGCAGGCAGTTGATTAGACGGCTAGGTAGACTAAACGAAAAGGCTATGTAGGTAGACTGATGAGTCGTACCTGTTCGTGTACGTGCCCATCCTTCCTGATAGGTGGGACCTATGCAAACAGATAAAAAAATGTGTTGTAGTTTTTTTTTGAGCGCGTGAGTGGGAGACACAACATTCTCTGGTTAAGGAATACTCCCTCCGTTTAGGTGAGTATAAGTCACCTTATGAAAATCAGGTTTTCCCAAAACCTTTAGGCGTGGAGCATTAACTTCCTGCTCGATCCCCTCCCAGCCTCGTTAGCCAGTGTTCTCTTCCTCTGCTGCCGCGTTCTACCTTTCCATTTTTCCTCTTCTCAAGTGTGGAACGATCTGCATGCCGTCCTTGATGCACCAGAACGACCACTGCATGCATCGCGGCAGGGCGTTGATTGGGCATGCACGAGAATTTGGTTCTGCCCGCAATATGGATGATACCTGAACGATGAAGTGAACAGGCATGCTAGCACGGGAGACCTATTTCCGCTATACAATACTGGAGTACTCATGTTCCTACTAGTAGTAGTAGTACAACTGTGGTACACTTGATGGTCAAAATACTATTCATCCGGTACTCACAGTGAAGTGACAACACCCTGCACCTGACACTAGTCCAGGCGGCGTGTTCGGGTTACCAAAGTCAGCCTCACCCTATGCACTGTGCAGTCTGTCACCGCCGTTGTACATCACATTGGCGCCTCGCCTCGTCTCCCTCTCCGCTCCCATAGCACCACTCCATCTCCATATCCTTCTCCGTCTCCGTCTCCATCTCACTGTGCCCCCGTGTACCGTCGCCTCACTCGCCTCCCCCAGTACCACTATTCCCTCGCTAGCCGCTCCAGCACCGACATCCTTCTCCCCCGTAAATCAAGCCCCCTTCCAAACTCCACCATGGTCGAACGCGAACTGCGCAGCATCCATATGAGCCGCGATTGGAGCAATCTCCCCAGTGACATCCTCGACCTCTGTTGTTCGTGTATTGATATGTTGAGCGCCCTGCGGTTGGCTGCATGCTCGAGGGACATGCACACGGCCATCGTCGAAGCAAGGCCTAAGCTTTTCAAGACACACTGCTTGCTGCTATCTGGTCTTGCGAGATTGGCTCACCATGATACGGAGGCGTGCATGATGCCCCTCGACTTCAATCCAATCTCCATTAGCCGAAACTTCTTTGCAGGTATGTAGTGGGTCGCCGTACATCATTTCCCTCGACATCGATCCAATCACCATCGCCCGAAACTTCTTGGCAGGTATGTACTGGGTCGGCACGAACTCCCACTGGATGGCTGCCTTCAGAGAAGACGGTAAAAAGTTGGTGCTCGTGAACTTCCAGACCTCCCATGAGATTATCCTTCCTCCGTTGGATTATATAGAGTATTACCATCGCGGTCCAAGTCATCTAGATTACTACGTCAGTTGGACGGACCTTGTTTTGCAGAAGATTGTAATCTGCCAAGTGCCCACACGACATGCGAATTACGCAGACTTCAAGCTAATTGCCTTGTTCGACCGCGGACTCGCCTATCTTTACGCCGGCGCCTTCTTTAGCTGGAGACAACTCGGCTCGCAGTGGATCATCGTCAAAGCTGATACACACTTATGTGATGCTATTGAACACAATGGCATCATCTACGCGATCGACAAAGCAGATGGCACCACGTATTGCTGGGACGGCGCGTGTAAGTTGTTTCCGTCTCATGTTAATGATGACGCCATGACACTGTTTGAACTTTTTGTGATGATTGGCATATCCCTGTTTGAGCAGAATTTGAGTAGAACTATGGCAATGTATTAGAGACGTCGTAAATCAGCTATATTTGGAATGAGTAATTCATGCGATTGTGACCATGTCATTACAGCCAATTTGTACCCTGAATAATCAAACGGTTAGGAATATATGGATATTATCCTTATTTTACAGTAATCTATATACTACTACTAAATATGAGTGTGTATCAATGGCCATGTTAGTTTCCTCATTTTCATGATGTAGAAACATGCACCACACTGTTGGTTTCATCTAACCATACATTAGGGAAGTAAATGTGCATATGGAGAACTCTATATTTGGAAGTAGTGAAATCCTGCAATGCTTACCATGTGTACATACCTATATTCGCCCTTCAGCAATCAATGGCTAGAATAATATCCTCACAAAATTTTTGCCCACAGAACATGAGTATATAACAATGCATGGTCTGTTAGTTACCTTGAAGAATTTGTTTGTGAGGACAGAACATGATTACTCCCTCCGTTCCCAAATATTTGTCTTTCTAGAGATTTTAACAAGTGACTACATACGGAGCAAAATGAGTGAATCTACACTCTAAAATATGTCTACATACATCCGTATGTTGTGTCTATTTGAAATGCCTAGAAAGACAAATATTTGGGAACGGGGGGAGTACATAACATGCATGACATGGTAGTTTCCTGTGAAGAATCGATTGCGAGATAACATGAGTATAACCATGCATGGCACTTCCATATTTTCAAACCCAGTATTCATTTCCCTGTATTTTCCTCCCAGTTCCAACAGGGACATATCAATGTTGTTTCTTGCATTATCCTACTCATACTCTGAACAATGCTGATCTTACATTAACAATGCCTGTCCTTTTTGATATGATGTAGTGTCCCTATAGTTACTGCCCTTTGTAATCACACCACCTTTGCCAAAAACAGGGAAGCACAACTGGTTCCTCGCTCGATCAGACGACGGCAAAAGACTGATGATCATTCAGACACATGACCGGAAAATTTATATTGCAAAAACCCCACTATATACAAGCACCGTGTAATACGTGAGTAACCGGACAGTGGCTGTTACGTCTATGAGCAGGATACCAGCTTGTTGGGGCCTTTAGGATTTTTTAGTTGGAGGCGGGTAAACATCCTTGGTTCACACTCTCTGTTTCTCGGACTCAATTATCCGATTAACCAGGAGATCACCATTGGCAAGGACCTTGATGGCAGAGAGGCTCTGTTTGCTATGGAAAACTGTGTCTACACGGCGAGCCCTAGGAGTTCGGGAGCAAACTCCCCTGATTGTCAACGATACAGCCCGCAGCCAAAAGAAGGTGAGAATGACAAACGCATCCGGATTAACTTGATCCTTGGATGTCTCAATTACGACAGGCAGTGATGTGGTTCAAGCCTTTAGGTTGATAGCTAATTGGGCTGTTGCATCGAAAGGGTGGAGTACTGGTGTCTCCGGATCACTGGTCGCTGAAGCGGGGCTGCAAATTATGATGGTGTTGGATCATCTCTTTGAATGACTTTGTTGTCTTTGCTGCTGGTTCTGGATGGGTAGTTCTTTCTTTTGTTATGCATATTCCTTGTCATTTGGTCATCCTCGTCTATGTCACTCTTACTATGTAATAGTTGCTTCTGTTTAGAATGTCATTCTCGTCTGGATCATGAGAGTCTGAGCGCTGCAGATGGGTGCGTTTTGGTGGTGTAGCAAGACTTCTTATGAACTATCATGCCTTGCTATTTATGTCAGTAGTAGTCACTAGTCAGTGTTTGAATGTTGTATATATCGTTGTTTCGAACTGTTTATTGTCTCGAACTACTGGTGGGCTAAATGAGGGCATCACCATTCTCCAGTGTTCAGAGTATATCTACTTTTTCAAGTTATATAATTTGAGCTCAGTGTCTTTTCGATGATGTACACTTGTTTGGGCCAGTGAGGTGTCGTTGAATATGGGCCGAGTAGTAACGCAATGCCAAACAGGTCAATTATGACTCTCAGGCCGGGCTCTCAAAAGATCCTGAAAAAAAAGGTCGGGCTCTCCAACAAAGAAAGAATAAGGACTCTTAGGCCGACATGTGGGCGCCACCGGTGTTTTCGTGCGCTTGCGCGCCGAGAGCATATTGGCGCGTGCTCGAAATTCATGCTACCTTTTCATCCCCAGTCTCCCGCCCCTCCCCCACCTCTGGAATCTCGATTCCTACTCCAGTTCCCCCAAATCCCCCTCCTGTACTCCCTGTACTCAAGCGCACTATCATGTCGCCGGTCAACGCGGATCTCCGAGCCGGAGATCCTGAGGTTCGTCCTGCCTTCGGTCGCTGCGTGCTGTCGCTCAACAGTGGCATGGCGGCGCTTGACGACCAGTTTGCCGGCAAAGTGCTGATGGTAACCATCAATGGCGACCGGCCTCCCGTCTCGCCGGACGACCTTGTCAAAGCTCTTGGCATTGCGCACGGCATCCAAATAAGTGACTTGCTCGTCGAAGTCTGTCCGCCACCGGCTGATTTCTTCGTCAGGTTCTGGACAACTTTCGACTGCAGTCGTGTGTTTGAATCTTCCCGGCGTTTGTTCTGCGATGGCGCGCTGGTGAGCTTTGATCGGTGGCACCCAGGATGGGGCTCGGTGCCCTCTGAGCTTGAGTTTTTAACAAAGCTTACCTTCCACGGCATGCCTCGACGTGCTTGGAACAGCGAGTCCATGAACGAGCTTATCAACGACCTTGGAGGTGAGCTCGTAAGTATGTTTGTTCCTCCAGATAGCTGGGCTCTGATGATTATGGCATGGATGAAGAAGCCGTCCACCACACCGAAGGTGATTGGTGTTGAGATACCGGTGCAGGAACCGGGGTTGTACTATTCATCGCCACCAAGGCCGCCGCGGACCATGTTAGGGATGTACCTGTATCGAGTGTTTGTGCATGTCGAAGAAGTGGTCAATCCATCAATCGAAGTCCTGCCGCCGCCGCTGGTGCCAGGGTCCATCGACGACGTCCATTACAGGAGTCAACGTCAGACTTTCCCCGTGTTTCTCGGAATGATGGATGGCACAGGGCCTACTCCAACGCGCGGTGGAGGCCACTGCTTCTTTGGGAGAAGAGGCAGGGCTGGCTGCCTGGATGTGCTCTAATTTGAGGTAACAACTGAATTTTGTCAGATACTAGTTAAATCCGAGCTATGGGTGTGAAGCACTGATATGCCAGTACATTTGATTGTGACCTGTTCTAATTTTGTACCTGAACTTTTTTTAGAAAGGGTTGTACGTCAACTTAATGTGCTAGCAGAACTTATTGTGTTGTCTGTCTGTTTTCTTTGCATAACATTCAAGATATTTCCCCGTCATTGATAAAGACGATGAACCGTTATGTACGACTTCGTTGGTTTCAACATAGCCCTTCCCGTAGCGATCCACTGCTTCCATCCTGATTGTGCCGCCTGCGTGAAATTTTTGTATGCAAGTTCAGTGTGCTATGATGTTCTATATGATTGTGTCAACTATATAAGTTTTTACTGAGCATCAGCAATGCATATGGCTGAAAGATGTATTTACGAGCATCGACCGATGGGTCTCTCTCTATCTCTCTCTCTCTCTCACACACACACACACACGCACACGCACACACGCACAAGTGGGACCCGTTGAATTATTTATTTGCTCGTGACAGCTTTTAATTAGGTTCCACTGTAATCTAACTTTTTTCTTAAGTTATTAATTGAGCTCAGTGACTTCAAAAAGTTGTACAGAAGCCTTGTTTGGGCCTTTCCGGCGTCGCTGAATGTGGGCTGAGTAACCATGTTAGGTTGTACTGTACTACACATGCCTTTTTTCAACATCAGCAATGCAACTGGGCCGACAGTTGTACACAATATCCGGGTCAACTTGTTATTCTCCGCCCCGCTGGGCTGCAAACTTTCCTAGGAGGTATGCATTAGGCTTAACAAGAAAATGGACTTTAAGAAATAATAAATGGGATGTAATTATAATAACTGGACAGTTACTATGCACCAAACACGTAATTAGTTCGAAAAATATATTATTTTGGAATTTGAAAATTTTAATTTCATTACTTGTTGCGCGCGCAATATTTCGTTGGATTTTACGTAATACAACTTTATTTTGAAATTATATTTAACCTGACTAGAAATTTCGGATAAAAATATTTTGGATCCCATCAAAATGTGGGAATTTTTTTGAATTCTGTTTTGAGCGGTTGTTTGAAATTATTAATCGTTGTCCTAGCTAGAAGTTGGGCTGTACTTTTAACAAACTGTAAATGGGCTGTAGTAAATTCCATTAGAATTAAAAAATGGGCTATACATTCTTACAAATCGCAAATGGGCTATATGTTCTCTGCCAAATCCGAGCTGTGGGCCTACTAAGTTGACGCGTACCAAGGGCTTTGTCAACTTAGTCAATATAAACGATTCTAGCTGCAGTGATCGTACGATGTCCATCCAACGGCCGTAGTGCTTCTTCAACATTTGGTCTTCTTGCTCCAGCCGCCCAAAGCAGCGCCGGTCGTGTCGCGTGCTCCTGCCTCCCGTGGCCGGCTGTGATGCCGCGGCGGCCTCACCGCCCCGTACTACTCCCACCGCTGGCCAGGCCATCCCTCTACTCACCCACACCCCCTGTTATTCTGCGACGACGGTAGCCTCACACCGCAGCCGAACCAGTGAACCCTCGTACTCCTCTCCGCGCGGGCTTCCACTGCTGCGTCTTCCCCGGCTCCGCGTCGTCCCCTTCCTAGGCCTGCCGTCGTCTAGACCACCGCCCTGGTGCTCTCGGCGTGGCGTGGTCAACGTGGTCAACGACTGACTTCCATCGGAAGAGTACTGTACGTGGAGAGGCTGACAGCTGGGTCCAGGCGGCCGCAAGGAAGTGCCTCCTTATTACGCGCAAAATAATTATTCCTCCACCTGACAGCAGGGACCCACCGGACGGGCCACCTTATTTTGCGAAAAAAATGTTTCCCCCTGACTGCTGGGACCCACCGGACGGGCCAGTGTATTTCGCGAAAAAAACGTTCCCCCGCTGTCAACTCGGACCCACCGGAAGTGCCTCCTTATTACGCACAAAAAAATGAATACTCCCCCTGCTAGCTGGGACCCACCATGGTGGGAGGCTGACTTGTGGGCCTACTAAGTTGACTGGGACGGGGGCCTTTGTCAACTTTAGTCAATATGAACGATTCTAGCTCCAGTGACCGTACGATGTCCATCCAACGGCCGTAGTGCTTCTTCAACCTTTGGTCTTCTTGCTCCAGCCGCCCAAAGCAGCGCCGGTCGTGCCGCATGCTCCTGCCTCCCATGGCCGGCTGTGATGCCGTGGAGGCCTCACCGCCCCCTACTATTCCCACCGCTGGCCAGGCCCTGCGGCGATGGCAGCCTCACACCGCAGCCGAACCAGTGAACCCTCGTACTCCTCTCCGCGCGAGCTTCCACTGCCGTGTCTTCCCCGGCTCCCCGTCATCCCGTACCTAGGCCTCGTCGTCGTCAACCGCCCTGGTGCTCTCGGCGTGGCGTGGTCAAGGAACGAGTTCCATCGGACGTGGACTGTACGTGGAGAGGCTGACAGCTGGGTCCACGGCCGCAGCAAGGAAGTGCCTCCTTATTACGCGGAAAATAATGATTCCTCCACCTGACAGCGGGGACCCACCGGACGGGCCACCGTATTTCACGAAAAAAACGTTTCCCCCTGACTGCGGGGACCCACCAGCTACATCTTCGCACGCAAGGAAGTGCGTCCGGGTAAAAAAAACGATTCGCCCCCCTGACTGCTGGGACCCACCAGCTACATCTTCGCAGGCAAGGAAGTGCCTGACAGTCGGGACCCACCTGGTCGAAGCGTACGTAGCATTGTCATTCTGGTCGCGAACGTGTACGTACATACTGGTCGATGTAGAGGCGCGCACGTGTCGTAGTAGAGGCGTGCACGTAGCATGTACACGTACGTACAGCGGCCAGTGTGCAAGAAAGAAAATACGGCCATGTACGTACATACGAGCAGGGTCTCGAACGCCTACTCGCGCATACGTATGGCCAGGGCTCGTGTACATGGCTGGGTCGGAACGGAGAAACAGCGTCGTCGTCGTGTTCATGGGGAGCCAACCGGCTGGGTCAGAACGGAATGCGTCGTCGTGTTCATCGGGAGGGCTTGGACAGAACAGCCGATGGAAACGAGGCTTGGCATACCGCAGAACGGAGGAAACGACCTTGTGTTCGACCGGCCACGTTTGAAACGGGATCCTGTTCATCGGGAGGGGTCTGGCGTATCGCAAAATGGAGGAAACGGACCTCCTACGATCGAAACGGGGGTCCTGTTGATCGGGAGGGGTGTGGCGTACCGCAAAACGGAGGAAACGGACTTGTGTTGGAGCGCTACGGTCGAAACAGGGGTCCTGTTCATCGGGAGGGATGTGGCGTACCGCAAAACGGGACTCCACGGGACACTATTCATCTCCACCGTCGACCCCCTCCAGCCTCCACGGGCTACTGTTCATCCACCGTCGACCTCCTCCAGCCTCCACCTGCGACTATTCATCCACGGGCTCCTGTTCATCCAGCCTCCACCATGCGCTACTCCACCGGCTACTGTTCAACCAGCCCTCTCCACGGGCTCCTGTTCAACCACCCCTCCACGGGCTACTCTTCATCCAGCCCTCCACCGTCTACTATTCATTCTGCCCTCCACGGGGTGGTCCTGTTCATCCTACCCTCCACGGGGTCCTGTTCATCCAGCCCCAACCGGCTCGATCGATCGGGGTCCTGTTCATCTAGAGGCAACACCACGGGGTCATGTTCATCC
>NC_057802.1:331179467-331189338 GCF_018294505.1 Triticum aestivum | reverse complement strand
AGCAACGCTCACTGTTCATCCAGAGGCGGCATCGATCGGCTTCAGTTAGCAGCAGTAGCGAAGGAATCGCTCGATCGGGTTCAGTTAACAACCATCAATCGATCGCTCGGGTTCAGTAACGCATAGCCTGCAGTGCAATCGCTCGGGTTCAGTTAGAGCCCAACGCCTCGCTCGGGTTCAGTTAGAGCCAACGCCTTGCACACACACGCGTACGTGTACGAGAGAAACGCGCATCGCTCGGCCCCCGACCTCCCACCTTAACCGGGAACTCCCCGAAATTTTCCTCGCCCTCGCTTCTACCATGGTTTTTTCCGTCATGGACGGCCCAAAGAATGTCATGCAGCTGCGTCTCCGGCCCGCCCAGGACGAAAAGCCCATTTTTTTCATGATTTTTTGTCATAGAAGTAGGAGCCCACCACATCTATGATGATACCGGGTTTTGTCACAATTATCGTCATAGAAGTGTCATATGTATGACAGAAAAAAAATTCGTTCAGCCCAAAATGTCACGGATGTGTCTTTTTTTGTAGTGAATACATGTTTGGAGATGAAGATGACGGTGATGATGATCAAGTGGGCACGGCCGCCTTTGCCATGCATGCCGCTACCTCCTCCTCCACCACCGGCCTCTTTGACTCTCCAAACAAGGACAAGCCTTTCACTCATCGGTTCCTCATGGCCAAAGAGGTAAAAACAAAGTCCAAATCCAAGAAACCCGACAACTACACTCCCAATGTCTCATGTGGGATAGTGGAGGATGAGTGTGATGACGACGTGGATAATGATGAGGAATCCTTAATGGATTTCATGAAAACTCTTCATGGTGAAGCTCGTGCTCGTTTTGGCGATCTCCTTAAGTCACTTGCCGAACGAGATGACTTTATTGAGAATGTTGAAAACCTCCTTATAGAGGAAAAAGAGAGAGTTGATCTCCTCGAGCACGAACTTAATGAAGAGAGTGTCATGAGAGCATCACTTGAGGAAGCCTTATCGGCTCAACAAATTAACTTTTTTAAAACCAACGATGCTTTGCAACTTGCTCTTGAGAACAAAGATGTTCTTAACGTTAGAGTTGAAAAGCTTCTAGTTGATCACACAAGACTTGTTGAGGAGCATGAGTTCCTTGTGACTAGTTCCAAGGTTGTCAAAGGTGACCTCATTGCCCTCACCGAGTCTTATGCTCAACTAAAAGCTACAACCATTAAGGCTCTCACTTCCGTACCTCATATAGATTTAAATGATGATGCTTGTACGGCTAACTTTGTTCATGATTGCACCTCCCTTCAAGAGGAGAATAAGAAGTTGAAGGCCCAAATTGAGGAAGGGCTTGTATCATGCATCCAAGGGGAGAAAAAACATAAACGACCTCTTGAGCAACCAAAAGGAGTGTCTTGCCAAGGAGGGAGTTGGGTTTGATCCCGCATCTAAGAATGGTAAGAAAAATAAGAAGAACAACAAGAAGAAGACCGGTCCGACTCCTTCCCCTCCTCAAAAGGTAGTGTTTGTGCAAGAAGGGCACAAGGAGAAGGAGAAGGAAAAGGAGGGTGTTGGGAGTGGCAAGGTCATTAGGGACAAGGCCATTCCCAAGAATTTTGCTGGCAAGAACAATCCATCTTATGTTCTCATGAGAGGGGATGATGGCTATACCTTTGCAAAATTTGTTGGGACTAAGTATGATGATTATGCTTGGACTATTTGGGTTCCCAAGACCCTTGTTGCTAACTCACCAGGACCCATTGCAAAATGGGTACCTATAACCAAAGCTTGATTATTGTAGGACTATGTCTTCGGTGGAACTCAATGGGTGATCGATAGTGGATGCACCAATCATATGACCGGAGAAAGGGAGATGCTTGTGGAGTTCGTTGATTCACTCAAGGCCTCTTCGAACATCTCTTTTGGTGACAATAGCAAGGGCAAGGTATTGGGTTTGGGCAAGGTGGTAATCTCTAATGATTCGTCACTTTCAAATGTCATGCTTGTCCAATCCCTTCACTACAATTTACTTTCAACTATTCAATTGGCTCGTGCCAGATATGATTCACATTTTGGTGAATTCCATGTGACCGTCTTTAAGAGAAGCAATCTCAAAGTGGTCTTTGTTGGGCATGTTGAAGACAACCTTTACATGGTTGATTTCTCAAAAGAGAAAACTCATCTTGCAACATGCCTAATGGCCAAGGCCGACGTGGGGTGGCTATGGCACCGTAGGCTAGCCCACGTGGGCATGAGAAATTTACAAGCTCTCTTAAAGGGGGAGCACATCCTTGGACTAAGCAATGTGTCTTTTGCCAAAGATCGTCCTTGTAGTGCTTGCATTGCCGGAAAGCTTCATGAAAAAGCTCATAAAGTGAAGACTGTCATCACCACCTTGAGGCCCCTTGAGCTTATCCATTTGGATCTATTTGGGCCTCCAACATATGATAGTCTGGGAGGGAGGAGGTATTGCCTTGTCATTGTTGATGACTTCACAAGATATACTTGGGTGTTCTTTCTCAAGACTAAAGATGAAACTCAAGAAACCTTCATCAACTTTGCCAAAGAAGCTCAACGTCAACATAACTGTGAGATCAAGGCAATTCGAAGTGATAATGGCACTGAGTTCAAGAACTATACAATGGATGAATTCTTGAGTGAAGAGGGTATAAAGCACCAATATGCCACACCGTATACTCCCCAACAAAATGGTGTTGCGGAGAGGAAGAATCGGACTCTTATTGAGATGGCTAGGACCATGCTTGATGAGTACAAATCTCCATACAAGCTTTGGGCCGAAGCCATCAACACCACATGCTTCAAACCGGCTTTATCTTCGCAAGCTCAAGAATAAGACCCCGTATGAGCTCCTAATCTGGAGAAAGCCTAACATCAAATACTTTCGGGTATTCGGTTGTAAGTGTTTAATTTTAAATAAGAAATCCCGGTTAGCTAAATTTGAGTCTAGAAATTATGAGGATATATTTGTTGGATATGCATCAAACTCTCATGCTTACCGAGTTCTCAATAAATCCACCGGGTGCATTGAGGAAACGGTAAATGTGGAGTTTGATGAAGATAATGGCTCCCGTGTGGAGCAAATTGTTCCTAGTGTTGTAGGTGATGAGGCTCCTTCACAAGCTATAAGGACAATGGGGATAGGCCACATTCTTCCACAAGAAACACCCCATATCCAAGTAGAAGAAGAAGGAGTAAGAGCCCCTCTTGTGGAGTCTCCACAAGGGAAGTCATCACCGACACCACTTGTACACGATGCTTCGGGAGATCATGAACCTATCCAAGAACAAGATCAAGTCCCTCATATTCCTGAGCAAGATCAAGAGCAAGCTCTTCCAATGATGAAGAACCAATTATTGAGGCTCAAGATCAAGCTCAAAGTCATGATCAAGATCAAGATCAACCCCAACCACAAGTGTCTTCATCTTCATCACTTCCTAATGAGCAAGAACTTGTGGTTGCAAAGAGAAGGGTGTCTCCAAGGCTAAAACAATCCCAAGGGCAAGCTTCTTCATCAAGTCCAAAACCAAGTGAAGAAGAGCTTGACCTCAAAGAGCAAAAAGTGTCCGCCAAGCTAAAACATCTTCAACATCTCACCGAGAACATCTATGGAAGCATCAAAAAGGGGGTAACTACTCATAGACGTTTGGCAAACTTTTGTGAACATCACTCGTTTGTCTCTTGTGTTGAGCCCCTTAAGGTGGAAGATGCACTTGACGATCCCGATTGGATAGATGCCATGCATGAAGAACTCAACAACTTCACCCGCAACAAAGTGTGGACCCTTGTGGAAAGACCCAAGGAATATCATAATGTCATTGGGACAAAGTGGATTTTCAAGAACAAGCAAGATGTACATGGTCAAGTAATAAGGAACAAGGCAAGGTTAGTGGCAAAAGGTTTCACCCAAGTTGAAGGTTTGGACTTTGGTGAAACTTTTGCCCCGTTGCCCGTCTCGAATCTATTCGCATCTTGCTTGCTTATGCCTCTCATCATGATTTTAAATTATATCAAATGGATGTGAAGAGTGCATTTCTTAATGGTCCTCTTAAGGAGTTGGTGTATGTCAAGCAACCTCCCGGTTTCGAAGACCCCGATCACCCCTCTCACGTTTATGAACTCCATAAGGTACTCTACGGACTCAAACAAGCACCTCGTGCTTGGTATGATCACCTTACGGCATTCCTAAGCGAGAAGGGGTTCCAGATTGGGGTAATAGATTCCACTCTCTTCACGAAGAGGGTAAAAGGAGAGTTGTTTGTCTGCCAAATATATGTTGATGATATTATCTTTGGGTCCACTAACCATGCTATTAACGTTGAGTTTGAGAATCTTATGACTAAGGAATTTGCTATGAGCATGATGGGAGAGTTGAATTTCTTCCTCGGTTTTCAAGTGAAGCAATTAAGAGGAGGAACCTTCATCAACCAATCACGTTATATTTAAGACATGCTCAAGAGGTTCAAAATGCAAGATGTCAAGCCAATGAAGACACCCATGCCCACAAATGGTCAACTTCATCTTGATCCCAATGGTAAAGAAGTGGATCATAAGGTATATCGCTCTATGATCGGTTCCTTGCTTTACCTTTGTGCATCTAGGCCAGATATTATGTTGAGTGTGTGTATGTGTGCAAGATTTCAATCCGCTCCTAAGGAAAGCCACTATTCGGCAGTGAAAAGAATCCTTCGATATTTGGTTCATGCCCCAAACTTGGGCCTTTGGTATCCCAAAGGATCATCATTTGAGTTAATGGGATACTCGGATTCGTATTGGGCCGGAGACAAGGTTAACCGCAAGTCCACTTCCGGTTCATGTCAATTCCTAGGGAGATCGTTTGTAAGCTGGTCTTCAAAGAAGCAAAATTGTATATATCTCTCTACGACCGAAGCCGAGTACATTGCCACCGGAAGTTGTTGTGCTCAATTATTATGGAGGAGGCAAACTTTGATGGATTATGGTGTCAAATGTGACAACGTGCCTCTTTGGTGTGACAATGAAAGTGCAATCAAGATCGCCGAGAATTCGGTTCAACATAGCAAGACAAAGCATATTGAGATTCTCCATCATTTCATTAGAGATCATGTGGCCAAGGGAAACATTGAGTTACTCCATGTCATCACCGAGAATCAACTAGCCGACATCTTCACCAAGCCGCTTGAAGAATCAAGATTCCGCGAGTTAAGGCATGAGCTAAATATCGTGGATATAAGTAACTTGGGATGAAATCCTTGCTCATACACACATACTCATGTATTATCTTGCTTAGATGTAGGCACATGTCTAGGGGGAGCTAGCTCAACTCATGAGCTATCTTATCCTAGAAGTGCATAAATCAAACACAATCTTTCACATTAGCCACTTTAGGTGGTACTTGTGCTTCAAAGATGAGTATTGGTCTTGGGCCCAAGGTTCATATCTTCGCGGTGCCATACCAAATAAACTCAAACATGGTGGCTTCGGCCGCCGCCCTCTCTTGAGGGTTGTATCCGTGTTTGCTTCGTGTGTGTGGTGTGTTGGTTTCCTAGTCTTTTCTCTCTTTTTTTCATTTTGGTGTTTTCTCGTTTCTCTTCTGGTACAAGTGCTCCACATATACCCTTCTCATAGTGATAGGGCCTATCTTGCGGTGTATTCGGAAATATAGACCGAGTGCCTTGTGAAGAACAGGTAAGAGTCTACACTCAGCCCTATCCTCAAAAAGTCCCTCATGTCGAATATTCCTGAATACCCCGTGCCCACGGGCTTGTACCGTGCCCACGGGCTTGTACCGTGCGCACGGGGACCCCTTGCCCACGGGCTCTGTATCGTGCGCACGGGACCCCCGTGCGCACGGGGCTCGCTTAGCCCGTGCGCACGGGGTCTGTGGTTTCTGGCTCTGAAGAGGCGGGGCACGGGGGGTTCGGGCTCATTCCCACCCATTTCCCCCTGCGCTCCCCAGGACGCCTCTAGCGCCGCCGCCGTCGCCTCCGCTCTCCGGAGCTCCTCCGGGCTTCGTCGGGTGTCTTGCTCCGTGGATCCGCATCCAGATGGGGTTCTCCTCCGGTTGGTCCTGTCCCCTTTCTCTCTCTCTCTCTCCATGTATGCCCCTCAAGTTATCTACCTCTAGGGTTTCACTATTCCTTAGATTAGTTTGGCCACACCTTGTCTCTAGGTAGTAATCGGGTGCATAGATCCTCTGGTCTTCCTGCTGCACCCACTCCCGGATCTCGATTTGGAAGTGGCTGCCGCTGGGAGACCCCCGTGTCCATGGGGTGTTTGACCCCCGTGTCTACGGTCTTGTACCGTGCGCACGGGACCCCCGTGCCCACAGGGTCTAAACCCCCGTGCGCACGGGCTATCCAGGAACTTTTACCTGATCTTCTATCTATCACCTTGCCATACATCATGCACTTGTACTCATTTGTGTTTCATGATTTTATTGTTGGGTGTTCGCGTGTGTTTCAGATTCCGCTGACAAGAGGGCTGAGCTTCGTCGCAAGCGCCCAAAAGGAGGATCCAAGGAATTCACAATTGCTCGTCGTCAGCCATCTGAAGGCATGGGTCAGGGGTCTGGGTCTGGTCAAGGCTGTGTTCGCCGTGCAGCCTCAAAGCAGCCGATTGTTGAGGCCTCCGATGAGTCTGAGGAAGAATATGACTCGCAAGATGATGCTCCTATGTCAACCCCAATGTTGATGAAGAGATAGAAGAATAAGATGATCATGTTGTTGAGGATGAAGAGGAGGAAGAAGTGTCTAGTCCCGAGCAAGCCATTCCGGGCGGGCGTGACCTCCGGAATTTGCCTCTTGCCAAGTGGACCAAGCCAGAGCTCTGGGCTGAGAGACAGAGCCATCCTTATGCAGCTGCCACTGGGATGGGAGTGGATCCCCGCTTCAAGAACGAGTTTCAGCAAAGGGTCTATCATGAGCTTCTCATGACCAAGTCAAAGAAGTTTGCTCCTCACAAGCAAGTCAACACTGAGAGTTTGCGTGACAATGATCATCTGTATCCCGGTGTGTACTCCGCTCTTGGAAGATTGGGTCTCATTCCGTTTGTCACATTCAACCATCCCTATAATGAAGATCTGGTGATGCAGTTCTTTGCCACTTTGTATTTCTCCAATGACTCTACTCGCACCCTCACGTGGATGTCTGGAACACATCGGTGCTCTGCTCCTATGGCTAGGTTCTCTGAGATCATTCCCTACCCATTCATGGATGCAGAGGCTGTATCTGATGAGTTTGGCATAGTTAGGGAGAGTGGGCAGTGCACTAAGGATGAGATTTCCTTTGCATACAAGCAAGAGGAGTCGTTTGTCACTGGGTCAATCAAAGATCTCTTGCCCCTCTATGACACCATGCGCCATATCCTGAGGTATACCCTCACTCCAAAGGCCGACGATTCCCATAACATTCGGAGCTCCATGCTAGATGTCTTTGTGTATCTTCATCAGAAGAAGAAAGTGGATGTTCTGGATTTCATGTACTATGAGCTCCGTCAGTGTGTGCAAGAGAACAAGTCCTTGATCTATGCTCCATTCATACAGGCTTTGATTGAGACCGTCTGTCCTGCCAAGTACATTGCCTCATTCAAGACCTCTACTCCCAAGCGCAACTCTAACTGGACCGCAGCTGCCCCTGCTCCTTATATGCCTATCAAGAAGGGGCGCAACCCTAGGCCCGAGGATCGTGCTACTTTCACTCTAGGCATGTCCTCTACTGCACGGATCCCTCATGGTAAGGCCAAGTCTGTAGGTTCTGAGGCCGTCTTTGCCAGGGGCGAGAAGAAGTCTCTTTTCAAGACCTTGAGAAACATGTTCAAGATGTGCCAGTCTATCCAGCGTCGTCAGATTAAGGAAATCAACAAGGAGAAGCTTATGCGGTGTGAGCAAAAGGCAGCTAGGGCCGCAGCCGGTGAGGAGGTGTAGCGACCAGACCTCAAATAGTCTGATCTCTGTGCATAAGTGTCATCCCTAGATCGGTAATGCTGACACGCACAGTACTTGAAGGATTTATAATAGAGTAGCAATCACACACTTATTACATCGAATGTCTCAAAAGAGAACTTATTACAATAAATATGGCTTAAGGCCAACTAATAAGATAACAGCGGAAGGCTTGGAAGATAAAGTGAGTCCATCAACTCCAACGGCATCACTGAGTGAAAGACCACGACCTAAGGCTCCTTACTCGTCGTCTGAAAAGTCTGCAACATGATACGTTGCAGCCCGAAAACGGGTCAGCACATGGAATATGCTGGCAATGTAACACAAGAGAGTAATGAACAGAATAATGCTATCACTACATGCATATATGGCTAGTGGAGGCTGTATGGTTAATATGTTTTGCGAAAAGCCAATTTTTTCCTACAACAAAGGAATATATTTTATTTAACTATCATGGTGGTTGTTAAACATTGAGAATGGTAAACCCCATCTCAATCCCAATTAAAAAGTAATTAATAACCCAATCAAATTTTATAATTAAGAGTGATGAGATCCACATGATAATCCAAGAAACTAGATACTCAAGATGTCCATAACCGGGGACACGGCTAACCATGATTAGTTTGTACACTCTGCAGAGGTTTGTGCACTTTTCCCCACAAGACTCGATCTCCTCCGTTGATTTCTCGCACTACATGATGTTTGAGAAACGGATGACCGAGACACAGTCTTTCCGAAGAGGTCCCCTTAACCGATAGATAGGCATGTACACCTACAATCCCCTACATCTGCTAGCCCATCATGGAAAGGTTTCCCACAACTTACTCAACTATGCCAGAGCCCATAATGGCATGTGGCTGCACACGGAAGTTTCTAGCATGAATAATCTTATGATCCCTTTGAGCCTGGGTGGCAGTCCATAGGAGAATCACACGGTACCCCGGGATTTCCAAAAATACAAGCAATCACTGGAATTCCCCAGGTGCCTCAATCCACCCAGATGTGTATTAAAGTTGCCACCTTAAGTTAAACATTAATTAACAATACTCACATATGTCATGAAAACACTCAAACCCAATCCATGTCTACGAGCATAGCATAGCAATATAAGCAACGTAGAAGTAACTCCCAAGGTTTGATAATAAACAGTTGAATAGGTACTACCTCATCTACTTCCCAAACCCACAATTTAAATCAGATCCTAATCATGCAATTGTTTGAGGATTGATCCAATGCAATAAAACTGGGTAGTAAAGAGGTATGATCAAAGTGTTACTTGCCTTGCTGATGATCCGCGAAACCTAGAGACTCGTAGTAGCACGCTTCGCACTCCGGGTACTCTATCGCAAACAAACAAGCATACAATAAGAAATCAAGCAAGGGCACAGGGTAAACTCAAATAAGAGATCTAACCAGAAAGTTCAACTTAAGAACTCCGGTTTGCAAAAAGAATCAAATCAAACGAAGCAACAAAACTCAAACAGCGAAAGAAACAAGCTCCGTTTACTAATCTGGACTAAAGTCAAATTTTAGAGTAGCAAAATCTTTTTTAAGTTGGTTAAACAGAAAGAGGGTTTCAAGACAAAACTCTAGGCGCTTGAATCGCCTGATTCCGATAAACGAGCGAAAAGTTATACTAGAACGAAAATCGGATCAGAAATCGCGATCGAAAATAATCGCGGAAAAACCGAGAAAAAGAAAAACTGACGAACAGGCTAACGAACGAACGTTCGCTGTCTGTGGCTAAACGGTGAAAATCGTTCGTTAAAATGAACGTACGAACGGACGTTTGCTAAATAAGTAAACCGAAAGAAAAAAACCGAACCGGATCTAAAAAACGGATCTCGGTTTAGAAAAAAAAACCACTCGGTTTTCTTACGTAAACCGAGGCGGCGGCGGCGGCTACCTCCGGCGACGACGAGGCGGCGGGTCGGCGGCGAGGCGGCGGCGGCGTTG
>NC_057802.1:331128898-331179097 GCF_018294505.1 Triticum aestivum | reverse complement strand
CGGCGGCTGGTGGGCTTGGGCGGGCAGAGGGTGGCGGCTTATAAAACCCCCCGAGCGGAGTCCCGCTCGGGTACGGCCCGGAGTCGGTTTGACTTTTTTTAAATAATTCCGACGTGTAGAAAAAGAAAGAAAAAAAATACTAAACGGACTCCAAAAATCCTGAAATAAATTTTCCCCATCCTCTAGAAATAGGCAGGACAAGGTGAACATTTATTTGGGCCTAAAATGCAATTTTGAAAAACGCATATTTTCCTAATTCAAATAAAATAGTGGTAAAACTCCGAATAAAAATCTTATTTGATTTTAATATTAAATCTCCGATATTTCTTTATTTTGAGGAAGTCATTTTATCCTCTCTCTTTTATTTCTATAAAAGAAATATTCAAGAGAAAAATAATTGAAATCAAACGATCATCTTTTCAAAATTCAAGAAAACTCGAATATGAAAATAATGAAATCCCCAACTCTCTCCGCGGGTCCTTGAGTTGCGTAGAATTTCTAGGATAAAAAAATGCAATAAAATATGATATGCAATGATGATCTAATGTATAACATTCCAAATTGAAAATTTGGGATGTTACAAACCTACCCCCCTTAAGATGAATCTCGCCCTCGAGATTCGGGTTGGCTAGAAAATAGGTGAGAGTGATCCTTCCGTAGGTCTTCCTCTCGTTCCCAGGTGGCTTCGTCTTCGGTATGGTGACTCCACTGAACTTTGCAGAACTTGATTACTTTTTTGTGTGTAACTCGGCTGGCAAACTCGAGTATCTTGAATGGCTTCTCCTCGTAAGTCAAATCACTATCCAACTGTATCGCTTCCAGCGGCACTGTATCTCTCAGAGGAATATCAGCCATCTCTGCGTGGCACTTCTTCAACTGAGAAACGTGGAACACGTCGTGAACTCCTGACAATCCTTCGGGTAATTCCAACTTATAAGCAACTTCTCCCATACGTTCCAAAACTTTGTATGGTCCCACAAAATGTGGCGCTAATTTTCCCTTAACTCCAAAGCGCTTCACTCCTCGGAGTGGGGATATCGAAGATACACTATGTCTCCAACTTCGTAAACTGTCTCCTTGCGTTTTGAATCTGCATAGCTCTTCTGCCTGGACTGGGCTACCTTGAGTCTATTGCGAATCAGCTTAACCTTCTCTTCAGACTCTTTAATTAAATCTGGTCCAAACAACTGTCGGTCTCCAACTTCGTCCCACAACAACGTTGTTCTGCACCTCCTTCCGTACAGTGCTTCGAAAGGGGCCATCTTCAAACTGGATTGATAACTGTTGTTATAAGAGAACTCCGCATAAGGCAAATTATTGTCCCAACTAGATCCATAATCTAGTGCACAAGCTCTCAACATGTCCTCCAGAATCTGATTAACCCTCTCAGTCTGTCCATCTGTCTGCGGGTGAAAAGTTGTACTGAACTCTAGCCTGGTTCCAAAACTTTGAAGTAAACTGGGTTCCTCTATTTGATACAATGGTCCTCGGAACTCCATGCAGACATACGATCCTGGTCATGTATATCTTTGCCAACTTAGCACTGGTGTAAGTGGTCTTCACTGGGATGAAATGAGCTAGTTTCATCAAATGGTCGACTACAACCCATATCGAGTCATAGCCTGAACGAGTCCTGGGTAATTCGGTGATAAAGTCCATGCCTAGTTTATCGCACTTCCATTCGGGTATCAGCAATGGTTGTAGCAATCCTGCTGGCTTCTGATGCTCTGCCTTCACTCTCTGACATACATCACAAACTGCTACATACTCTGCAATATCCTTCTTCATTCCGGTCCACCAGAAACTATCCTTCAAATCCAGATACATCTTGGTATTTCCTGGGTGAATCAAATATGGTGAATCATGGGCTTCTTGTAGAATCAACTTCCTGATCTCCTGATCATTTGTCACATATACGCGGTCCTCAAACCATAAGGTCTCGTGCTCATCCTCACGAAATCCTTTAGCTTTTCCTTTACTCATTCTTTCCTTTATCTCGGCAATCTCCTTGTCCGTCTTCTGAGCTTCTCTGATCTTATCCATCAAAGTAGACTGAATCTCCAATGCTGCTACATAACCTCTCGAAACTATTTCCAAACATAGCTCACGAAGGTCTTCTGCCAACTCCCTGGGTAATTCTCCGGTCATGAGTGTATTGACATGACTTTTTCGGCTCAACGCATCAGCTACTACGTTAGCCTTTCCGGGATGATAATGCAATCTCATATCATAATCCTTAATGAGCTCCAACCATCTCCTCTGCCTGAGATTCAACTTCGTCTGCGTGAAGATATACTTCAAACTCTTGTGATCCGTGTATACCTCACAATGGTTTCCGATGAGAAAATGTCTCCATGTCTTCAACGCATGTACTACGGCTGCTAACTCCAAATCATGCGTAGCATAGTTCAACTCATGGGGTTTAAGCTGTCGTGAGGCATATGAAACAACTCTTCCCTCCTGCATAAGTACGGCTCCAAGTCCTCGACGAGAAGCGTCGCAATACACTTCATAATCCTTGCGTTGATCTGGCAGAATCAACACTGGTGATGTAACCAAGCGTCTCTTCAACTCTTGAAAACTGGCCTCACATTCCTCAGTCCATTTGAACTTGGTGTCCTTCTTCAACAACTCCGTCATGGGCTTCGCAATCTTTGAGAAATTCTCAATGAACCTCCGGTAGTATCCTGCGAGTCCAAGAAAACTCCGGATCTCTCCAACTGACATGGGTGACTCCCAATTTTTCATAGTGACAACTTTGGTGGGGTCTGCCGCTATTCCTTCTCCGGATATAACATGTCCAAGAAATCCAACTTCCTTCAGCCAAAACTCACACTTGCTGAACTTGGCGTATAACTGATGTTCTCTGAGTTTCCCAAGTACCAAACGCAAATGCTCTTTATGCTCCTCTTCGTTCTTCGAGTAGACCAGAATGTCATCAATGAACACCACAACGAACTTATCCAAAAACTCCATAAACACTTTGTTCATCATGTTCATAAAATAGACATGTGCGTTAGTCAGGCCAAATGACATAACGGTGTACTCATATAGCCCATACCTCATGGTAAAAGCTGTCTTAGGTATATCCTGCTCTCAAATCTTCAGTTGGTGATACCCTGATCGCAGATCGATCTTGGAAAACACCTTAGCTCCTTGCAACTGTTCAAACAAATCATTGATCATCGGCAGTGGGTACTTGTTCTTGATCGTCACCTCATTCAATCCTCGATAATCAACAACCATCCTTAACGATCCATCCTTCTTCTCCACTAGAAGCACTGGTGATCCCCAAGGTGACAAACTTGGGCGGATATAACCTTTATCCAGTAACTCCTTAATCTGCTTCTTAATTTCCTCCAAATCCTTTGCGGGCATTCTGTACGGTCTCTTAGATATTGGCCATGTGCCTAGCAAAAGCTCAATCAAAAACTCAATGTCTCTATCCGGTGGCATGCCTAGCAACTCTTCAGGAAATACATCCGGAAAATCCTTCACCACTGGTACTTCCTCCTGTACAACTCCTAATAAGGAATTTACTTGAGTCCTATTCGGCACATGTCGGGATACATACTTGATCCTTCTTCCTTCCGGGGTGGTGAGCAAAATCGTATTACTGGCACAATCAATGTTTCCTCCATACATCGATAGCCAATCCATACCCAGAATCACATCCAAACCTTGCGACTCCAAAACTATCAGATCTGAGGGGAAAACGTGCCTACCTATGGTCAATGGCATCTGAAAACATCCTTGGCTTTCCATATACTCTGCTCCTGGTGAGCTTACTAACATAGGTGTACTAAGAACTCTGGTGGGCAGTTTATACTTATCCACAAATCCCCTTGATATGTATGAATGCGATGCACCCGTATCAAAAAGAACAACTGCAGTAAATGACTTAACCAAAAATTTACCTATTGCTGCATCTGGCTGGGATTCAACCTCCTCCACGTTAACGTGGTTCACCTGTCCCCTGTTGAAAGGATTGGGCTTCTTCCCAGAGCTTCCATTGCCGTTTCCATTCTTAGCTTCAGGACATTCATTAGCGTAATGTCCGTTCTTCTCGCACTTGTAGCAAGTAACGTGGCTTAGATCTTTCTTGGCGGGTGTTGCCGGGTTGGAACGGTTCTATCCGCTACTTCCTCCATTACCATTACCGTTCTTGGAGCCACTATGGTTGTGCGAACTTCCTCCATTATGAGTGTGGTCTCCATGGTTATGAACAAGTCCCCTGGAGTTTGGGGTGAAACGGGGTCTCTGCTGAGCTCCAGAATTATACTTCCCTTGTCCATACTTCCTCTTGCGGCTGTCAATCTACTGCTGCTTCCCTTCAAGCATGAGTGCTCTATCCACCAACTCCTGGTAGTTATTGAAATTTGCCACCATCAACTGCATGCTCAGCTCATCATTCAGTCCTTCCAGAAACTTCTCCTTCTTAGCTGCATCTGTAGCGACGTCATCTGGGGCATAACGTGCTAGCTTACTAAAGTCATCCACATACTGGCCAACAGTGCGCCCTCCTTGTCGCAAGTTGCGAAACTCACGCTTCTTCATGGCCATAGCTCCTGCTGATACATGGGCAGTGCGAAAAGCCTGCTGGAACTGGTCCCATGTCACAGTGTCAATGGGGTAAGTGACTATGAAATTTTCCCGCCATGATGTTGCGGGTCCATCAAGCTGATGTGCGGCAAAACGCACTCTCTCCGCACCTGTGCATCCTGCAGTAGTCAACTCCCTTTCAATCTTGCGGAGCCAATCATCTGCAACAATCGGCTCGGTGCTACTGGAGAACACCGGCGGATTCAGCCTAAGAAAACGGGCTAAGTGATCAACTGGTGGTGGTGGTGGTGGGTTGTTGTTGTTGTTGTTCCCCTGGTTCTGATTCTGGACTAGTATCTGCATCAATGCATTCTACTGCTGGATCAACTGAGTGAGCTCCGGTGGGAAAGCAAATCCATTGTCGCGTCTCGGAGGCATCTGCTGGGTTTAGAAAAGATGAGAAAACATAATTGAATGAGGTCTAGGGGGAAAACACTACCCATATGCACATGAGACAAACACAAACATATCACTCAATCAATCAAACAAGGCATACAATCGATCTAGGACTATCGTTACAAAAGTGCTTGGACTATACTATATACATGGTGGAATACTACTACTGATATGGTGGTCGACTAGAAAAATTGATCGGTCGAAGACTCCATGATATCTGCTCCAGCTTCATCAACATAGTCATCATTGCTATCGTCGGGGTCTGAGTTAGTGTCGTCGATGATGATGTAGTTCTCTGGGCAAGTGGAATCATCGTCTCCTCCTCCTGGCGCGGGATCTCCCATGAAAACTCTTAGCTTCCTTGTCAGGTCGTCATTCTTCTCCACTAGTACGACGATTTCCTCCATATAATCTTCGCGTGTAGCCATGAGTTCTTCCTCCAGCTCCGTGATCCTTGGCATCGCCTTCTTCAAATCTGTCATGCCTGCGCACATCCGGTTCTCCTGGCGTCGAATGTGCTGGTTTAACTCCTGGATGAAAGCGGCAATCGATCTATCCTTCCTGGTGCTGATCATCTCCCATTGCTCAGCTCGGCGCCCACAAATCTGGTAGATAGTATCCTTGAGATCCTGGTGGTAAACTTCTCCAATGCGTCCCATGGTAATGTGAGCTGCCATACTCTTTCCTAGACTCCAGGTTGGTGCATCAAAAGAAAACTCTATGGGCTCAATGACTGGCTTGAACGTCCTTCCTGGAACTTGAACTTGAATCATCCAGCGGTCCTCTTCTAGTAAAGTGGCGTTGTAAGTCCCGGTGAAGCTTGGTATTCCAATGTTCAGGTACCTAGTGACTTCCTTCAAGTGGCATCCAAAAAGGGGTGTCTTCGTCCGGTTGCATGAACTTGATCCTTGCATCCGCCATCCTAAAGAGTAGAAAAGGAGAGGAGTTAGAAATGAGAAGAGAGTAGTGATCTAGGGCTTTAGCTTAGTGGTCGTGTCCTACAGTCAGCGTGTGCTCTGATACCATGTTGTAGCGACCAGACCTCAAACAGTCTGATCTCTATGCATAAGTGTCATCCCTGGATCAGTAATGCTAACACGCACAGTACTTGAAGGATTTATAATAGAGTAGCAATCACACACTTATTACATCGAATGTCTCAAAAGAGAACTTATTACAATAAATATGGCTTAAGGCCAACTAATAAGATAACAGCGGAAGGCTTGGAAGATAAAGTGAGTCCATCAACTCCAACGGCATCACTGAGTGAAAGACCACGACCTAAGGCTCCTTACTCGTCGTCTGAAAAGTCTGCAACATGATACGTTGCAGCCCGAAAACGGGTCAGCACATGGAATATGCTGGCAATGTAACACAAGAGAGTAATGAACAGAATAATGCTATCACTACATGCATATATGGCTAGTGGAGGCTGTATGGTTAATATGTTTTGCGAAAAGCCAATTTTTTCCTACAACAAAGGAATATATTTTATTTAACTATCATGGTGGTTGTTAAACATTGAGAATGGTAAACCCCATCTCAATCCCAATTAAAAAGTAATTAATAACCCAATCAAATTTTATAATTAAGAGTGATGAGATCCACATGATAATCCAAGAAACTAGATACTCAAGATGTCCATAACCGGGGACACGGCTAACCATGATTAGTGTGTACACTCTGCAGAGGTTTGTGCACTTTTCCCCACAAGACTCGATCTCCTCCGTTGATTTCTCGCACTACATGATGTTTGAGAAACGGATGACCGAGACACAGTCTTTCCGAAGAGGTCCCCTTAACCGATAGATAGGCATGTACACCTACAATCCCCTACATCTGCTAGCCCATCATGGAAAGGTTTCCCACAACTTACTCAACTATGCCAGAGCCCATAATGGCATGTGGCTGCACACGGAAGTTTCTAGCATGAATAATCTTATGATCCCTTTGAGCCTGGGTGGCAGTCCATAGGAGAATCACACGGTACCCCGGGATTTCCAAAAATACAGGCAATCACTGGAATTCCCCAGGTGCCTCAATCCACCCAGATGTGTATTAAAGTTTCCACCTTAAGTTAAACATTAATTAACAATACTCACATATGTCATGAAAACACTCAAACCCAATCCACGTCTACGAGCATAGCATAGCAATATAAGCAACGTAGAAGTAACTCCCAAGGTTTGATAATAAACAGTTGAATAGGTACTACCTCATCTACTTCCCAAACCCACAATTTAAATCAGATCCTAATCATGCAATTGTTTGAGGATTGATCCAATGCAATAAAACTGGGTAGTAAAGAGGTATGATCAAAGTGTTACTAGCCTTGCTGATGATCCGCGAAACCTAGAGACTCGTAGTAGCACGCTTCGCACTCCGGGTACTCTATCGCAAACAAACAAGCATACAATAAGCAATCAAGCAAGGGCACAGGGTAAACTCAAATAAGAGATCTAACCAGAAAGTTCAACTTAAGAACTCCGGTTTGCAAAAAGAATCAAATCAAACGAAGCAACAAAACTCAAACGGCGAAAGAAACAAGCTCCGTTTACTAATCTGGAATAAAGTCAAATTTTACAGTAGCAAAATCTTGTTTAAGTTGGTTAAACAGAAAGAGGGTTTCAAGACGAAACTCTAGGCGCTTGAATCGCCTGATTCCGATAAACGAGCAAAAAGTTATACTAGAACGAAAATCGGATCAGAAAGCGCGATCGAAAATAATCGCGGAAAAACCGAGAAAAAGAAAAACTGACGAACAGGCTAACGAACGAACGTTCGCTGTCTGTGGCTAAACGGTGAAAACCGTTCATTAAAATGAACGTACGAACGGACGTTCGCTAAATAACTAAACCGAAAAAAATAAACCGAACCGAATCTAAAAACGGATCTTAGTTTAGAAAAAACCCGCTCGGTTTTCTTACATAAACCGAGGCGGCGGCGGCTACCTCCAGCGACGACGAGGCGGCGGCGCGGCGACGGGTCGGTGGCGGGGCGGCGGCGGACTGCGGCGGCGGCGGGCTAGGGTTAGGGTTTTGGGGCGCGGGTGGGCTTCGGCGGCTGGTAGGCTTGGGCGGGCAGGGGTGGCGGCTTATAAAGCCCCCCGGGCGGAGTCCCGCTCGGGTACGGCCCGGAGTCGGTTTGACTTTTTTTTTAAATAATTCCAACGTGCAGAAAAGGAAAGAAAAGAAATACTAAACGGACTCCAAAAATCCCGAAATAAATTTTCCCCGTCCTCGAAAAATAGGCCGGACAAGGTGAACATTTATTTGGGCCTAAAATGCAATTTTGAAAAATGCATATTTTTCCTAATTCAAATAAAATAGCGATAAAACTCCGAATAAAAATCTTATTTGATTTTAATATTAAATCTCTGATATTTCTTTATTTTGAGGAAGTCATTTTATCCTCTCTATTTTATTTCTATAAAAGAAATATTCAAGAGAAAAATAATTAAAATCAAACGATCCTCCTTTCAAAATTCGAGAAAAACTCGAATATGAAAATAATGAAATCCCCAACTCTTTCCGCGGGTCCTTGAGTTGCGTAGAATTTCTAGGATCAAACAAAAATGCAATAAAATATGATATGCAATGATGATCTAATGTATAACATTCCAAATTGAAAATTTGGGATGTTACAGGAGGTCGGTCCAGGGTCAGAGGACAATGATAGTGAGGCCACTGCTCGATCTTTCCCGATGGCCGGGTGGCGTTTTGATGATGATGATGCCTCAAGTACTCCTCTTGTCTAGCGGGTCTGAGTGTCGCCATTTGTCTCCTTTTTGTTATCTTGATGACAAAGGGGGAGAAGTGGTGTGTTCGTGGGTGTGTTTCGTGGGTGTGTTTTGTGTGTGTTGAGATCTCAAGCCTTGTGTTTCTCGCTGTTGGTTGGTTTTAGCTGGCTTGAGATACTCTTATTTACTTTCCGGTTGTGTGGTTGTGTGAGCTACTCAGTTATGGTTGTGAGACTCTAGCCTTATTATTGAACTTATTGCGTTTATCACATCTTGCTTATTATGTGTCTCACAATATTTGCTCACCACACTATGTCATGAGATCTAGGCACCGTTATAGGTTTATTATGTTTGATCTCATGTCTTGACAATAATGATCTTGGTGGAGCCTCCTATGTGTGTACTTGATGCATTCTCAAGCATTCCTTTATCCGGGCACACATATAGGGGGAGCAACCATAATCATTATTTGTCCCATGGCTTTCTATCTTTTATCCTCTATGCCATGCTCTAACCACGTTGTCATCAATGCAGCAAAAAGGGGGAGATTGAAAGTGCAAGTGTCACTTATACTATATTTTGGTGTGATGACAATGTGGTTAGTTGAACTAATATCAGTTACTAAAGTTTATCTCGGGATATTGGTTCCAAGTGCTCCATGATGGAGATGTGCAATCCCCCATTTCAAAAAGGACAAAGGCGTGGTCTTCCGGCGCTTTGAAGGTTTTAGTTTTTGGTTTGCTTCGAGTCGTAGGAAAGACCGCACTATTAAGAGGGGTTTGTGTGGATGAAAGTTGTGTGGGAATGCCATTGCCTAACCTTATACACTTAGCCCACCCACTCCTACCACCTAAAAGCCTAGTGTGTGTGCTTGTGGTACTCAGAAAGTTTGTGACAGAAAGTTACTGGGTACCCCGTGCGCACGGGGTCTTTGGACCCCCGTGCGCACGGGGTACTGCGTAACTCTCTGAGTACCCCGTGCGCACGGGGTCTTTTGACCTCCGTGCGCACGGGGTACTATGTAAACTCTCTGAGTACCCCGTGCGCACGGGGTTGTGTGAAACTCTCTGAGTACCCCGTGCGCACGGGGCTGACTTAGCCCGTGCGCACGGGGTCCAACGGGCAGATTCTCCCACTTGGCCAAGAACACTATATAAAGCCTCTTCTTCCACCTCCAACCTCTAACCCTAATGTCTTGTTGAGCTCCACCATTGCTACACCCCATTTTGCTCAATACTCTCAATCCCTCCACCCAAACTTGTTGAAACTTTGGGGACACTAGTAAAAAAAGACACATCCGTGACATTTTGGGCCGAACAAAAAAAAATTCTGTCATACATATGACACTTCTATGACGATAATTGTGACAAAACCCGGTATCATCATAGATGTGGTGGGCTCCTACTTCTATGACAAAAAATCATGACAGAAAATGGGCTTTTCGTCCTGGGCGGGCCGGAGACGCAGCTGCATGACATTCTTTGGGCCGTCCATGACGGAAAAAATCGTGGTAGAAGCGAGGGCGAGGAAAATTTCGGGGAGTTCCCGGTTACGGTGGGAGGTCGGGGGACGAGCGATGCGCGTTTCTCTCGTACACGTAGGCGCATGTGTGCGAGGCGTTGGCTCTAACTGAACCCGAGCGAGGCGTTGGGCTCTAACTGAACCCGAGCGATTGCACTACAGGCTACGCGTTACTGAACCCGAGCGATCGATCGATGGCTGTTAACTGAACCCGATTGAGCGATTCCTTCACTACTGCTGCTAACTGAAGCCGATCGATGCTGCCTCTGGGATGAACAGTGAGCGTTGCGGGGGGGGTGGATGAACAGTGAGCGGTGGCGTTGCCTCTGGATGAACAGGACCCCATGGTGTGGTGGAGGGCTGGATGAACAGTAGACGGTGGAGGGGTGCCCGTGGAGGGGTGGTTGAACAGGACCCCGTGGTGTGGAGGGCTGGATGAACAGTAGACGGTGGAGGGGTGCCCGTGCAGGGGTGGTTGAACAGTAGCCGGTGGAGTGGCGCGCGGTGGAGGCTGGATGAACAGGAGCCCGTGGAGGCCGGAGGAGGTCGACGGTAGCCCGTGGAGGCTGGAGGAGGTCGACGGTGGAGATGAACAATATCCCGTGGAGTCCCGTTTTGTGGTACGCCACACCCCTCCCGATGAACAGGACCCCCGTTTCGACCGTAGGAGGTCCGTTTCGTCCGTTTTGCGGTACGCCACACCCCTCCCGATCAACAGGACCCCCGTTTCGACCGTAGGAGGTCCGCTTCATCCGTTTGGCGGTACGCCACACCCCTCCTGATCAACAGGACCCCCGTTTCAACCGTAGGAGGTCCGTTTCCTCCATTTTGCGGGGTACTGCGTAACTCTCTGAGTACTCCGTGCGCACGGGGTCTTTTGACCTCCGTGCGCACGGGGTACTGTGTAAACTCTCTGAGTACCCCGTGCGCACGGGGTCTTTTGACCCCCCGTGCGCACGGGGTTGTGTGAAACTCTCTGAGTACCCCGTGCGCACGGGGTCCAACGGGCAGATTCTCCCACCCGGCCAAGAACACTATATAAAGCCTCTTCTTGCACCTCCAACCTCTAACCCTAATGTCTTGTTGAGCTCCACCATTGCTACACCCCATTTTGCTCAATACTCTCAATCCCTCCACCCAAACTTGTTGAAACTTTGGGGATTGGGAGAGCAAGACCCGATCTACAACTTGACCAAACCAAATCGCGTTCCCCGCAACATTTCTTCCCCCATTGACTTGTTACTCTTGGAGCTTGGGCTCCTAGGCGGCTAGAGGTTCCTCTGAAAGCTTCCTTGCTTGTGGTGTGCTCTGGAGAAGTTTGTAAAGGTGTGGTGGTCGCCTTCAAGACCAACCCCGAGTGATTCGAGGCTCATCCGTTGGGGGTGATTCGAAGGAGATTACGGTGAGCCTTCGGTGGCGTTCCGCAAGCTTTGGCTCCGGCACCGCTCCAAACGGAGAGTAGCTCTTCCCCAAGGAAGAGTGAACTTCGGGATAAAATCCGCGTCCTCGTCTCACTTGTGGTTAATCCTTTCCCGCACCTTACTTTGTTGTTGTATGCTTGTTGGCTTGCTACTTAGTTTGTTGCCTAGCATATTTATCTTGGAGCTTGCTTGTCATATAGGTTGCATTCACCTAGTTGCATATCTAGTGAACTCTTTTATCCGTTAAGCCTTAAAAACGACAAGCAAGATTAAAATTTGTAGTCTCCTATTCACCCCCCCCCCTCTAGTCGACCGTATTGATCCTTTCAGTAGGACTAGTTGGTATTTTAATTACAGGAAATTCAGATGGAGTCCGGACATCATCAAAATCGATGTGTGCCTGTGGCGTGCTCTCACGACCACGTGGGAAAAAATTGGTAAAGTTTGGCACAAGTTTTGATGACCGCTCCTTCCAAACCTGAGCATCTCACATAAAGGATCATGGTTTTCCAAAAGGAGACGTGTCAATTCAAACTCCTGTAGCCGGTGACTTCATTGTTTGGCCTCATAAAAATTTCCACGGTACGCAATCACCATTATACCACGGGTTTGATTTTATGGCGCATTTCAGGTATCATTAGCTATATTTAAGACATTATTTGAGATTAACGTGCATTTTGTGCATAAAAATAAAATTACAACCGGAACTGCATGTGTTGTCGAAAGGGATGAGGATCGCCGTTTGCTCTGGGAGCATCCAATGGTGCAGATGTACGATCCGTGGGGTTTGGGTTCTGGCCAATCAGAAAGCACGACTTAGATCATGGGCGGGGTGGTGGGGTTTGGTCTGCACACGGCTTTCATCAACGAACCGTGTGCTATTCGCAAACCAGATTGCATATTTTTGTTCACACATACTGTAGTGAATCAATTGAGTGTGCTACCTCTATGATATAATAATAATAATAATAATAATAATAACAAAAAATAGTTCATATTCATTGCCTGAGCTGACAACATATCAAGGTCAACATATTAACGGTTCTTACATCAACAGAAAATCGGGCATAACTCACAAATTCAGTACACGCAACAGTTCTAAATTGAACGAATTAAGTTGCAGGGTAGGCATAAAGACTAGTCTTACGGCTTAATTCTCATGTACATGGGGGAACTGGGATCATTAAGTTGACCCCGAATGAATTTGGGATTTTTGATGATTTTACGCTACTCTGTTACACGGGTGCGTGATTCCTTGGCTGGCAACTCATCAAATTCATCGTACTCGTCCTCATCGGCAACATCGTCGACACCCAGTACCCTTCTCTTCCCATGCATCGCCAAATGTCCGTTCTTATGCAAGGGGTCTTCCACAAAGAAAATCTGGGTAGCATCGCTGGCAAGAATGAATGGGTCTGCATGATATGCCATCGTTGTCCTGTTAACACAGGTCTTCCTATACTCATCAATCCTTACCTGACCAAGAGGGATCCATGCGCACCTGAATAATGCCACCTTAACTTTCACATAGCCAAGCTCCCAAATCTCTTTGATGGTTCCATAGTATACCCTTTTATCAGCTTCATTTACAGTCATGCATTCTATTGGAACAGAGCTGTTCTGATACGAGGTCTTCTTATCACGTTCCTCAGTGTAGAACGTGTATACATTTATGTCATATGCTTGGTACGTCAACACCGTAGGTGATGGCTTTTGTGCCAACCACGTAGCAATGTCATCGATGGATCCTTGTGCCAAACGATTCTTCAGCCATTCGGCGTAGTTCTTAGTGTGCTCCTTCATCTCCACATCTGATGAAGGCACCATTGGTAAGAATCCTTGGCGTATCTCTGCCAAGTGTTCTTCGGCATACGCAATGAGAACTGGTATGTTAAGCAGTACTGTCGAATGGGCTTTCTCTGCCAATTCTCCGGGTGCAGCCATTTGCGTGCCAGCAAGGACCGGCTTACCTTTCAGCCTTGCCTCGTGGTGAGAGAGGGGCAAACGTATAGGTCTTTGTTTCATGTATTCGGTGCAAAACTCAACCACCTCCTCCGCAGTATAACCTTGTAGGATGCTTGCCTCTGGATGGTTTCGGTTCCAACAAAAGCGCTTCAGTATTCCCATGAACCGCTCGAAGGGATACATGTTGCGAAGAAACACAGGACCACAATACTTTATCTCGTCGACAAGGTGCACAGTGAGATGGACCATGACATCAAAGAATGACGGTCGGAAAAACATCTCTAGGTTGGACAATATTCTTGTAATATCATCTTGCATATGATCCAACTCTTCAGGATTTACAAATTTCTGCCATGGTTGGTTGAAGAAATCACACAGGTCAATGAGTGTGTTTCTTATATCTTTGTCCATCAGATTCATGATGGCCACTGGGAGGATTTGTGTCAACATTACGTGGCAATCATGTGACTTCATGTGTCCCAACTTCATTTTACCTGAGCTCACATCCACGAGACTTCTGATGTTTGCGCAGTAGGAAGAGGGTGTCTTAACTGACAACAAATAGGTGAAGAACTGTGTTGCTTCTTTTGTACTGAAATTATAACTCTGGTGAGCTTTGATGAATTTGTCATCATCTTCTGCTTCACTCTTGCGTTGTGATTGATCAGCAAGCATATCGAGCCGTGAACCGTCACCATCCTTTCTTTTACCTTTAATCTTGAGCAGAGTACCAAGGATGCTTTCAGATACGTTCTTCTCTACGTGCATGACACCGATGCAGTGACGCACATGCAGAATCTCCCAGTAAGGTAATTTCCAGAACACCGATTTCTTCCTAAACACTTGATCCTTGGGTGTTAGTTTCACCGTCAAAGGGTGGTTCTTGCCAAGCACAACATTAATTTTTTTAGCCATGTTGTGGACCACCTCCCTGTCATAGGGTCTTGGGCCCGCACCTGCCTCTGCCGTACCATCAAATTCAGCTTTCATCTTTCGGTATGGGTGATTTTTCTGTAAGAACCTATGATGACGCAAATACACTGTTTTGCGCGAGTTGGGAAGTCTTCTGCTAGCTGTCCTATCCATGCATGTGACACACCCTACATCTCCCCTTGTTTTCTACCCCGATGTGTTTCCTAACGCCGGCATATCTTGAATGGTGTGCACCAGCATCGCATGTAGATCAAAAATCTCCTTTCTGTAAGCATCATAACATTTTACAACAGGCGCATCTATCCACACTGTCAGCAGTTCTTCTACCAGTAGCTGAAAGTAAATGTCGATGTCATTTCCAGGTTGCTTCGGGACTTGGATAATCATTGACATCATAATGTATTTTTTCTTCATACACAACCAAGGAGCTAGGTTATATATGCACAGAAGCACCGGCCATGTGTTGTGATTGGTGCTCATATCGCCAAAAGGATTCATCCCGTCAGTACACTCCCCGAGCCTTATACTTCTAGGATCCTTGGCAAATTTTTCAAACTTTTGTCGATTAATTCCCACTGAGCCCCATCTTTCGGGTGCCTCATAAACCTATCCGCAATTCACTCATCATGATGCCAACGTAACCTCTTTGCCTCTCTAGGGTTTGCAAACAAATGCCTCAACCTTGGAATTAAAGGCAAGTACCAAACAACCTTGAACGGGATTCCTGTCTTGATCTCGTCGTCCAATTTGTACTTTTCCTTTGCTCTCTGCGCTTGTATCATGCATGCTTGCATGTGGGACATGCACGGAAATCTTTGTACTCACCAAAGTACAATATATAATCATTCACACAAGCATGTATCTTCTGTACTTCAAGTTCCAATGGCCAAACAAGTTTCTTTGCTTCATTCGTGCTTCCCGGGAGCACATTATCTTCCGGAAGAATTTCTTTGAAAAGACCTAACATCTTTGTGAAGCCCTTGTTTGATAGACCGTTTGCTGCTTTAAATCTGAGAAGCGCGAGGGTGGCACTCAACCTGGAATATTTCTTTTTGCAACCTGGATACAATTCTTTCTTGGAGTCCGCATCAATGGTTGGCAGATCCTTGTACCCAATCATATCCTTTTCTGGGCCCTCGAAATCTGTAATCATAGCAGCAAAATCTGGCATATCAAGATTGTTGTCATCTGCGTCGATGTCTTGGTTTTCCAGTGGGCGTTTCGGCTTTCCGGTGTTCCATTGGTAGCTTGACGCCTCTGCCCCGATGTTAGATTCAACATCCATGTGACATCGATCGGGGTTTGGCATCTCGCTGCCCTGGGTATCTTCATCCATGACCTCCTCTTCACCGTGTCTGGTCCAACGTGTATATCCATCCATGAATCCCCTAGAGACTAAGTGCATCTGGACATCTGCAACTTCATGTGACTCTGTATTGGCACAATCAGTACATGGACACAGGATGTAATCTGCATCACCAATTCTCCTCTTTGTACTTTCACAAATTCATGAACTCTGTCACGCCACTGATAAAATCTGCGGTTTTTCGATTCTTCATCCATCGAGATCGTTCCATCTGCAGCACACGAATGATAATTAAAAACAAAAAACAACATTAATACACGGATTAACTGCTCCTAAAGATGCGTGCATAAATCACAAGGTTTTATTTTAATAATTACTAAGGACGCTCCATGTTGTTATCTAGATGTGCAATGACAAAAATTAATGGCTAGTCAATTTACACGCAGAGTACTAGTACAACACTACACTTAGGAATTGAATACCTTAATTAAGTCACTCACGAAAAGAATACCTTAATTAATTAGCCGCGCGGTGACCTCCACCCAGCAGACAGACAAGCGCAATGCGGCGGCACGCCGAGACAGCAGGGTCGAGGAGCAAAGCTTAGTGCGGCTGCCGCCTGAAGTTCGACCTCCACTATCCCGCCATCGACCACGATGGATGTGCTCGAATCACGCCGCCGACAACCTCGATGGTTGAGCTCCTACTATCTCCCGCCGCAGACCGAGGATTGACCTCCTATGACGCTGCCACCGCCCATCGACCGAGGATTGACCTCTTCTCCGGTAGCCGCTGCCTAGGCCGCCGCCGCCATCTCTATATGCAGAGCGGTTGTTTTTTTTACGGATATCCGCAGAGCGGCTGTTTACACGGTATCTCACCGTAACTCAATTATATGGACAGGGTAGTACATCACATACGGTTATGTAACGACAACCGTGTCTAACCTACGTTATCTTCTCACACGTTTTGGTGCGGAAATCGTGTGTGACGTTGTAATACCTAACACAAACAACATGTACAAACAGTGTGCCGTATACAACATATATATAGTGCCATTAGTAGTTCCTGATCGTTAGCTTATCTCCACAGTTTCCCCATTTCCCCCAAATCCCTACATAGCCTCCAAATTCCCTCGCGTGGCGCTGACATTGGGGGAATGCGAACGAGTGGTGCTGATGGTTTTGGTGCGACTGCTCCTGCTCGTATCGCCGCCACGACGGCTGTTGACGCCGAGCACTTGCCTAAGGTCATCAGAAGGCAGGTGTACTACGGATCCGAATCGTCCTATTAGGTTCCAATCTATCCCGATCTTTTTTATCATGTCAAAGTATTCTATACTTGCTGAATCCGTCCTGAATGACCCCCCCCCCAGGAAAGCGATCTGCCGCCGGATCCGGAGCTTGACTCTAGACTCCCGCAACACGAGTTCGACTCCAAGTTTTGCGCCACCGAGAAGTACCAAAAGCTGAGTTGTGTGCACGGGCACACTCCCGCTCGACGTGTATGCATGGAGGGATTCGACATTGGCAGGCGGTTTCTCAGTTGCCCCTTAGAGGTTAGTGCTAATTAAGTTCATCATTTTACTTCAGTTAATGCCACCGCTCATCGAGAATACTATTTAACATTGGCAGGGATATGAGGCTTGTGCCTTTGTTAACTGGCTGGATGAAGAATGGCATGGCAGGGCTCGGAGTGTTATCACCAAGCTCGCAGAAGATAACATAAAGCTGAAGAAGAAACTGGCTGATCTAGAATGTACAATCAGTACGATGAAGAAAGAAAGAATCAATCACAGGCAATAGATGAAAGCAAGAGACAAGAAGGAACTAGCATGTGTAGTTGTGGTTGTCGCATTAGCCATGTTCTATTCGCTGTTTGCAATGATGATTAGGGGTTTTGTTTGACAGTATTGCTAAAGCACATCTAGATGCGCTCTAAGTAATGCACATCTAGGTCCTATGCCATTGATGTTACGCGAAGATTCGTGCAGATATTTTTCTTTGTCTTTTTTCTTTTCCTTTCTAGTTTGATTATTACTGGCTTTATCAATAAGAAGAGCTCAATGTATTGCTTGCCAACTGTCCTACTCCGTTCATACCGGTACCGGTGCATAATCCCAAAACTCGTTCCTTGTTTTTGTCCTGAAAAAGGAAACAAGCCAAGTAGCCAATAGGAGTCCTGCGCAACCCCGGGAATTTGGAGCGGCTGGGTACAAATAATTGCGGTTGATTATATCAGCGGTTAGATAATACGTCAACCCCCGCTTCAATCCCCGCTTCAATTGGTAGTTCCTCTTCTCTGCATACCCCGCTTAAGTGTCCACCATCTTCATCGTCCCCGGCAGGCCGTGCTACACACTGGCACACACTCTGCAGCCATGTCGAGCGACAGCGAGGACGACAGTTCGGCCAGCAGTCTGGCACCCGATGATAGGTCAACATCAGAATCATCCTGCTCGTCTTCCATGAGTCCGGCGTCGAGCCCAGACCTCGATTATATCCGGTTCATGGAAGGGACGCCGCCTCGGAAGTCATCAGACGACAACCAGAAGGACGAAGAAGAGGATGACGATGATGATGAGGAGGAATGGTCGAACGAGGAGGAGGAGAACGACAACAGCAACACCGATGACGACAGCGGCGGCGATGAAAAGCCAACGGTCAGCGGCAAGAAGCGTCCTCGCTAAGACGATGTCGCGGGGCCATCCAACAAGAACAACAAGAAGAAGGACTAAATTAAGCAGAATGTATATATCTCTGTTTATCCTGTCAATCTCATCGCAGACGGCTAGTAATATGTATTCGACAGAGATCTTCTACATTATTGCCAACAGGTTGGTTTGTTGAACTGTGTGCCCTGACGAGCACACAATTCACAAAGAAAGACCGTATGGACTGTCTATAATGATCGCACACAATTTTGATTACCGACCTGTTTGCCGGGTATCACACACATCTTGTTACGCCGAATCGTTTGTGTTCACCTCACTCATCGCAAACAGTTCATCAGAGTGAACTGTATGCCGTATATCGCACACACCTTGATCTGGTTGCCTGTTTCTGTTGTTCTATCTCATCGCAAACAGTTCGTAACCGTATGCCCCTCATCGCACACGCAACTAAAATCTGAACCGTGTTTGATGTATCATTCATCATAAAAGTTTTGCATCTTTTTTGATGGTTTTTTTACATCACCGTTTGCGATTAATGCATCGCACACAGTTTAGTCAGAGGGTCTCTGATTGTAGTGTCGCGTTAGCAGCATCCTAAAATAGTGAAACAAAACCCAAATATCGGAGAAGAAATACGAGGCTATAAGCAATCATGCATATAAGAGATCAAACAAGACTCAAATAACTTTCATGGATAAAAACATAGATTTGATCATAAACTCAAAGTTCATCGGATCCCAACAAACACACCGCAAAAAGAGTTACATCATATAGATCTCCAAGAGACCATTGTATTGAGAATCAAAAGAGAGAGAGGAAACCATCTAGCTACTAACTACGGACCCGTAGGTCTACAATGAACTACTCACGCATCATTGGAGAGGCACCAATGAGGATGATGAACCCCTCCGTGATGGTGTCTAAATTAGATCTGGTGGTTCTGGGACTTGCGGCGGCTGGAATTGATTTTCGTCAACTCCCCTAGGATTTCTGGAATATTGGGGTATTTATAGAGCAAAGAGGCGGTGCGGGAGGCCACCGAGGTGGGCACAACCCACCTGGGCGCACCCTAGTGGGTTGTGCCCCCCCCCCTCGAGGCACCCCCGGGCAGTGGCGGAGCCAGGATTGAAGCAAACCCCGGGCCCAAAAAATTCGACGAGATGGAAAAGCTTTATTGCCTATAACTAACGTCGAACTACCTCATATATACAAAAAAACAACATGCGAAAACATACGATACGGCTCAGTTGCACAATAGATATAGTAGAATTTAAACCCAATGCCTATGGATCCTTAAATCTGCAAAGCTACATGCTACATACTATAGTATGAATTAGCTTTTTGCATTAAGAAAAAAACATCCTTTCTATCAAAAGAAAACACACTTCACTTGAGTACGTGATACATTAGTAATGATTTACCTGAAAGAAATATGTGGCAAGTTCTTGTCGGGTGTATTCATTTGCTCGGACGAAAAATTCTGCTGCTGCAACTTTTTGGCACCATGCACAAGGTCAAGCAAACAGCTCCGATGAAGAAAATGAACATACTGAATACAACAAATCTGCTTCAATTTAAAGTAACAAAAATGAGCAAATATTAGACATCGTTGTGTGCACATCAGTTTGAACCAGCAAATGCATTGAAATGTATGAAGAATAAATCTTCAGAAACACGTTCAAATTCTCACCTTCATACAATCAAACTGGTCAATACACTCACTTGAGAACTTCGCTAGCGCTGGAGTAATCTGTCCAGAAGGGCGACGGGGCAACGCGCTGGCAGCCCAGGAGAGGCGTCCGCCATGGCACGCATTGAGGAACAAGGTATGGTCGCAGGGGGTCACGAGCAGCCAAGAGCGGGAGCCGGAAGGGGGAGCACCGGTGTAGGGGAAGGACGGCTGGTCGGGTAGCAGTAGATCGAGTTCACGGCCACTCGGCGCACAAGTTAGGTCAAGCCGCTCCTTGTGCGTGGAAGGAAACTGGGAGGACAGAAGACGAGACCACGTCTTCGGCCCCTTCGTGTGTGGCTCCGTGCAGTGCTTGGTGGCTAGAACCCGGGCCCAATTCGAATCCTAGGGTAGTTTGGCGTGAAAGAAATTTCTCACGCCCCAGGCCTGGGCCCTGGGTGTCCGGGTCGTGTCTCCGCCCCTGCCCCCAAGTGCTTCTCCAGCCCATTGGGTGTCTTTTGGTCCATAAAAATTCCACAAAAAGTTCCGTTGCATTTGGACTCCGTTTGATATTGATTTCCTGTGATGTAAAAAACAAGCAGAAAATAGCAACTCGCACTGAGCACTATGTCAATAGGTTAGTACCAAAAAATGATATAAAATAATTGTAAAATATCCAAGAATGATAATATAACAACATGGAACAATAAAAAATTATAAATACATTGGAGACGTATCAGCCATGTCGTCTTGTTTTTTCGTACATATTCCATCCTCGTATCATGTGTTTGCCTTACATCAAAGTAGTGATTGTCAGTATCATGCATGAATGAGTTCTGAAGAGTGAAATTTATTGCTTTTTCTTGTCGGTTTTACTTGACAATGCAAAATCAATAAAGCGGAAGGAAATTAGCAAGGCAGTGGATAAAGGTGCTCCTTCCAAACAACTGAAATGGAGGGCCTCTACAGATTCTACTCTGCCATCCCCCCAAGAAGATTTGCAAGACAACACATGCATAGACACTCGACGTAGCTGTGTTGATGATGAGCACGTCTCCCCAAGTCCACCATCACAGGTGCTCCCTCTAACATGGCACTGTTATATGTGGTTGCATGTTATGTATGATGTCTAGCTTGTATTGCTTCTAATTTGTTTGAATTCCATCTGCTTACTTTACACATTATACTTGTGTATAAGACACGTGTTCTTGTTTCTAGAACATACAATATCTGTCTATCACAACATGTTCTTACATCAAAGTACTACGGTTGTTTAACCTGCAACAATCACTTTTCACAAGACACGTTTAACTTGGGAGTCTGATATAGTTTACATCTCGCATTATTTTCTAGCTTGTACTACTAATTTGTTGAAATGGCAATAATGACGAGACAGTTTTAACTTGGTAGAGTGATATTCGTTGCGTCTTACATATGGTGTTTAGTTTTCATTGCTTCTAATTTGTTGAAATGCCTTCTGCTTAGTTTATACATCATAGTTGTGAATATGGAATGCTGTAAATATGCAATCATTATTGCAGGATGCTGCTAACGCGACACTATGATCAGAGACCCTTTGACGAAACTATGTGCGATGCATTAATCGCAAACAATGATGTAAAAAACCATCAAAAAAGATGCAAAACGTTTGCGATGAAGGATACATCAAACACGGTTCAGATTGTAGTTGCGTGTGCGATGCGGGGCATACGGTTCAGTTCAATTAACTGTTTGTGATGAGGCAGAACAAAAGAAACGGGCAGCCAGATGAAGGCGTGTGCGATATACGGCATACAGTTCACTCGGTTGAACTGTTTGCGATGAGGCGGAACAACAGAAACGGGCACCCAGATGAAAGTGTGTGTGATGTACAGCATACAGTTCACTCAGATGAATTGTTTGTGATTAGGCAACACAAAAGAAACGGTCAGCTAGATCAAGGTGTTTGCAATATACGGCACACGATTCATTGCGATAAACTGTTTGTGTTGAGCCAAGAGAACAGAAACATTTCACATAAACAAGATGTGTGTAATACGCGGAACATCCAATTACATAGGTGGCTAGTGACATTTCCACACATCAAAGTAAACTATTACATGCATAATTAACTAGGATAAAGGATCATCTGATCATCATCTACTTCTTGTGCTAGCTCGATGTTCCTTCTATGCTAAGTTTCCATTAATTGATGGCGTTTTATAAACACGCCACCGTTTTCGCCATTTTTTCCCGCCACCCAGCGATATTGCGCATAAACCTAGGTGCGCGACGCACGGAGGCAACAAGCACAGCCTGTAGCACATCCACCTTTTCCAAGCATGTCGACCCACCAAAGCGCCGCCTCTGCCATCAACCTCGTTGACGAGGAAAACGAGAAGGTGCCACTGCCCGTCGAGGCCGAGGCACTCCCCGGCAACACGATGGACGACGCCATGATGCGCTTCATCGCCAGGGTTGAGTAGACCCTTGGCGCATGGCACTTCAGCGCCGCGGTTCAAGATAGGCATGTCAGCGCCGAGAGGCTGCAGCTCGCCGCACAACATGAACGATGGCGCGCCGCAGAGCAAGCTAGGCGCATCTGTGCCGATAGGCTACGGCTCGCCGCACGGCGAGACCGTTGGATCCCCGCACTTTGAGAGGCGTGGCGCGCCGCACAGCAAGAGCCATCGACGCATGCCTGCTGTTGACAGGGCGTCACAGCTGGGTACACGTCTCGTCAGTATCCCCATTCCTCGCCAGGAGTGGGCAGAGGCCCTCTGCGTCATAGTTGCACCAGAGGTCGGCCACGCCGTACTTGCACCAGACGCCCGCCGCGCCGTTCGCCTTGTCTGCGGCCCGCTCGATGCCAACGCGCTGGTCGCTAGGCTCGACCGCCTCCTTGGCCCAGGTGTCCACCTGGGCGCAGTAGAGGAACATGGTCGTCGCATGCGAGAGAAGATGGGTTACATCTACTGATCTGCATGACCGTGTTCGTCTAAAGCCCAACTAATTATTCTAGCAAAACAAACCCCTTTTTCTCAGAAATAGCAGAAAAAATGAGATTCTAAAAACAGAAAATCTGAGTACATGTGTGTGTTTAGCGAAAATTATATAGTTTTTCCTTTATATACGATTATATGAAGAAAAATAATGATACCGACATTGATATTTGGACTGAAATTTCCTGGATATGAAACTTCGGCACAAAAATAGCTGATATATAATGGCGGTGAAAAAATGTACATGCTGCAATTTTGAGTAACTGGAAATTCTAGGTGGCATTTAGAAATATGAAATCTTCTAAGATTCTAAGCTCCCTAGGAATGTTGGTTCCTCGTGTGTCGGGGCTTTGAAGATCACTGAAGGGCCTGCCCGTAAGGGAGTGAATCGATGATGTGTGCTAATGTCTGGGTCCACTCCCAGGTGAACATGGCACCCATATGTTGATTTATGTGTTCGAGCATCTACAACCGGACTGGGCTAACTAGGCCTCACATACGTCCGCGGAAGCGTACAAACAATGTCCGACCTTGTCTGCCTTGAACCCTCATTTGTCTGTTCACACAGCTATGTCCCCAAAATTGATCAGTCACATGCATATAGTATTGGTGGAGATGAAGATGCACAAATAGAAAAGAAAGTATAAAGAAAGAGATTAAGTGGTGGTGGTGGCTTACATCGGACTTCCCGGACACTCTCATATCCTCCCCCACATATGGGGGAGCTCCTAAAATGGTTGTCGAGTAGGAATCGAACTCGCGCACTCGTGCTTCTGTAAAGGGAGGCTAACCACAAGACCAATTAACTGTTAGTGATTGTTTACATCATGAAATGTTTAAGAACAAAATAGTAGACGCGCTATTTATTGGGCACTAACTGTATCGTTTAGATTATTCAATTATTTGAAAACATGATCATGGATTTCAAATGAAGTTCACGAACATGCAAAAAAAACATGTATTCAAAAAAAGTTCACGAATTCAAAAGAAGTTCATTTTTTAATCAACAAGTCAATATATTTTGAAACATTTTGCAAATTCAAAAACAGTTTATGAATTTGTGAAAAAACACAAAATTGAAAAATGTTCGTGAATTTGAAAATAAGTTCATCAATTTTGAAAAAAGTTCATCGAATTGCAAAAAACTTCATCAATTTTGATAAAAGATTCAACGAATTTTAAAAACTTTCATTGAGTTTGTAAAAAAGTTCATCAAATTAAAAAAAAGTAATTGAGTTTTAAAAAATGTTTACCAATTAAAAAGTCATCAATTTTGAAAAGAAGCTCATCTTATTTGAAATAAAAAATTGAATTTAAAAAAAGTCTACCGATTTTGAAAATTTTCACCAATTTTGAAAATAAGCTCATAAAATTTGAAAAAAGATTCATTCATTTGAAAAATAATTCACAAATTTGAAAAAAGTTCATCGATTTTGAAAAAACTTCATTAATTTTGGAAAAAGTTCATCAACTTTGGAAAAAAAATCATCGAATTTGAAAAAAGTTCATCAAATTCAATAAAAGTTCATTGAATTTAGAAAAAAATCATCAATTTTGAAAGAAAGTTCATTCAACTGAGCAATACAAAAAAGAAAAATAAATGAAAAACCAAGCAAAACCGTTCTGAACAAAAAGAAAAACGAAAAAACGAAAAAGAAAGAAAAAAAGAAAAAGAAAAAGGCATAAGAAGAAAACAGTGTGGAAGAGCACATAAGGTGAGGCAGGTGCGGTAGCTAGCGTAGGGTGCGAACGAGCAGGAGGTCTTTTTTGTAGGAAAGGCCATCATGGCTAGCTTTGTTTTGAATGAAGCGCCAAATAGGATCCGCCCTATCCGGGTGAGCTCATACACGAGATGCCGCCTGCACCGGATAAGAGGGCATAAGACCAAAAAATACAGACATAATTAAACCGGCCCAACTTGGATGAGACACACAATGAAGTAACCAACCATCACAACCCATGTAAAACGTCACGCTATAGTATAGGGAATATCCTATTCGACGCACTCTGCATCGAACAGTCGACGTTTCGCACAGAGCTGGCGATCGAGCAGCAACCTGGGCCGGCCAATTAACGTGTTCCAGCGTTTCTGGTTTTGGGAACCTTCTAGAGTTTCCCAGCCTGTTTTTTTTTTCTGGTTTTGGGAACCTTCTGGAAGATTTCCTGAAACAGTTTTCCAGTTTCTTTTGGTTTTTATTTTTTTGTTTTTCTCTTTGTTTTCCTTCTTCCTTTTTACTATTCTTCTCCTTTTCTGTTTCTTTTTTCTTTCTTCATTTCTTTTTATTTTCCAGGCTTTAATTTCTTTTAAAAAAGTTCATATTTCAAAATTTGTTCGAATACTTAAAAAAACTTCGTGTTTTTAAAAAACACTCAATTTTTCATATACTCCAAAAATGTTTGCGTTTCTAAAAAAATGTTCGGGACTTTCAGAAAATGTTTTATTTTTCAAAAATCATTCAGAATGTTTTTGTCCTTTTTTCAAAACTTTTAAATAATGACCAGGGTTTAAAAAAATGTTTCTGTTTTGAAAAATTGTTCGCAATTTTAAAAAATGTTCTCGTTTTCAAATTTTTGTTCATGTATTAAAAACATTCACGTTTCGAATTTTTCTGGGATTTTCAAAATTGTTCTCCATTTCAAAATTTGTTCTGAAAATTCAAAAAATGTTCATGATTCCAAAAATTGTCCTTGTTTTGAAATTTTGTTCAAAAAATCGGAAAATGTTCATGTTTACAAAAAAAGTTCAGAATTTTCAAAGTGTGTTCGCCGTTTCAGAAAATTGTTCAGGTTTGTCAAAAATGTTTCCTAATTTCAGGAAATAACTCAAATTTCGGAATATTGTTCGGGATTCTTTTCAAATAGTGTTAAGTCTGCTACCACTATTAGTTTTAAACTCTAGCGATGTATTTTACAGACGAGTCCATTTCAGTCGTAGTGGCTAGCAGCAAGGGCACTTGATCAGGAATCGCGGGTTCTATTCCCAGCAAACAGCAAAGCGTGAACTACCTTTTTTGCGATTTTGTACCATCGCATTCGCGGGGCACCGCAATGGGCCGGCCCAGTCGGGTGTACGCTGTGCGATAGGTGACGAATTTGCCGTGGAATGCGGCACATAGGACCTCCCAAAAATCACGAGCTTGTACATGTCGCCGGTAGCACCTACAGGGCTTGGCCCACCAGGGATATAAAATACTGCACTATCTTCCGATGTTTCCTGGTTGCCGCCTTATGCGTCAAATAATCGACCGGGGCATAGCTAGTGAATCGGTGAGTAAAAATGGACTGGTCCAATTAGTTACTGTTTTGGTTACTTTAAAAAAATCTAATTGTTTAAAATGTTCGAAAATTTTAATTTTTGGAATTTAAAAAATGTTCATAAAATATAGATATTCCCATTTCCCTAAATATTAATAAATTTGAAAGAATGTTCATGTTCTATATAAAAATAAATAAAAAATAATTTTTGTTCTAAAAAATGTTTGCAAATGTGAAAAAATCTTTCCATTTTTGAAAAATATTTGAAAGTTTGAATAAGTGTTTTGTTTAAAAATCACCTTTTAAAAATGGTCGCAAATTTTGAAAAAATATAGGTTTTGAGAAATTGTTCACAAGCTTTAGAAAAAACGCTAAAATACATGTTGAGTTGCTACGGTACCAATGAAATTACTACAACATATTGAGTGGCTACAATGTGTTTATAGTACCCGGTCGAGTTGTTATTGGTCCGGCCAGTCGGGTACGAATAGTGCGACACAACGAAGGTTTGAGCCCGACTGTATCCCATAGGTGCTTAGGCCAACTCCAGCGCGCGACACCATCTTGTCCAGGTGCATTCGTTTGAAGCAAAACGGACATACCAGACAGCCCAGCACACGGGCCCAAACATATTTTTGTCCGTTTTCTGTCCGCTTTCGACCCATCCCGGGCCCAAGTTTGGGCCACTTTAAGGTGAAACGGACAGCGCGCGGACGGGTGGGACGCGCGAGCTTGTCCTCCCCTGGCCCGCCCGTCGGTGGAACAAAGCACCAGCCCGGCGCCCCATTTCGCGCCATTTCCACCCAAACCCTCTCCCACGTCCCGCCTACCACCCTCCCGCCATGGCCGATGCCCCGCCGAATTTCGGCGGCAGGCCGTCGACCCGCCCGGAAAGGTGGAGAAGAAGGCGGCGGCCAAGGCTCCGAAGAAGCCGCGGTCGGAACTCATGCCGGCAGAGCTCGCAAAGCTGGACGCGGAATCGGCCAAGAGGAGGAACCGAAGGGCAGCGGCCAAGGGCAAGAACGCCGCGGCCAAGTTCACCACCGACCGCGCTGCATTGGAGGCTGCGCGGCGCAAGGCCGACGTCGACGAGAAGGAGGACATCGTCAACAAAGCGCATGCCCTCCTCATTCTTGGGATTTGCCGTCCGGCGAGTTTCTCGCCAGCGCCCGTTGGCCCGGTGAGCACAGGCTCGTCGGTCGCCCAGCCTCCGCAGTGCCCCTCGCCGACATGGCGGACCACGCCTTTGTCGCCCGGTTTTCCTCCGCCAAGGTGCGAAGGCCAGACCTGTTTCTCGGGGTCGCCGGACGTTGGCGTGACCGTGTTGTCCATCCCGCGCCCCTCGGTCGTCATTGACCTCAACGTCACGCCGGGGTCCAGCAGCGGCGACCGTTCGTCCGTCGAGATGCAAAGAAAGCAAGCACGACCGACGTCTACGGCCACCATGCCGTCGCTCCGCGTCCAGTTCGACGAAATGCCAACACCAACACCAACGCCAACGGTCGACGACCCCTACTACAACCATTTCATTGAGGATGCCATCTGCGAGGGCCGTGGCTAGGCCTTCCAGATGGGTGGGCATGGCGATGCCTACGATCCCGAGGAGACTCGGAGTCAGGATGACCGCAGCCAGTACGTTGTCGATGAAGACATTGAGGCCCACGACCATGCTGAGTACGACCATGGTGACTTGTGGCATGAAGATGATGACATCTATTGCGAAGGTGATGGTGATGAAGAAGAGAAAGGCCTCGATATTGGGGGCGAGCCATTGTTCATCGACGAGCTCACCCAAAAAGCGGAAGCACAAAGAAGGAAGAAGAGCATTCGTACGGGATCATACTCACAAGAGGAGGACAAGTTGATTTGCCAAAGTTGGATGGAGATTGGCCAAGATCCGAGGACTGGTGCTCAACAAAGGGGCTTGTTTTTTGGACAAGAGTTCACAAAACATTCCATGAAAGAAAGTTGTTTCCGCCCTACCAATTTACGAGCGACCGTGGCATCACCTCGATTCAAAAGAGGTGGTTGTTTATCCAACAAGAATGCAATAAGTATTGTGCCGCACTTGACAGCGTTGAAGCACGTCCCGTGAGTGGTCTCGGCATTGGGGACATGGTATGGTCTCTTATCTTTTCGTTGCTACGGCCATGACTTTCGGCCTTCTATATGTTTGCATGTTCAATTGTTGTTGATTGTGTAGACATTTCAATCTTTGGAAGCATTCAAGGCCCGGCACAATGACAAGCCATTCACTCTTACGCATTGTTGGACGCTCATCAACAATTGCCCTAAGTTCAAAGATCAATATCGTGAACTTCAAAGGAAGAAAGGCAAGAAGACGACCGCGTTGGCGGGAGGTGGAGATGGTGAGGCGTTGAAGAGGCCGAGGGGCAAGACCAACTCCAAGGTGGACGACAAGCGTGATGCGTCATCCATTGCCTTGCATGAGACTTTGCATGGCATGATGTCTCAAAAGGATGCGAGGGACGAGAAAAAGCGACAAAGCAAGGACGAACAAATGAAGCAATACCTGGAGTTTCAAACGAAGAAGCTTGAGATGGAGGAGGCGGCCAAGAGGAGGAAGATCGACATGGAGGAGGCGTCCCGACAAAGGCAGCTCGACATCGAGGCCGCCAATGCCGCGGCCAGGCAGAGACAGCTCAACATCGAGGCCACCAATGCCGCAACCAAAGCAAAGGAGGTGGCACTAGAGATCATGAGCGTGGACTTGAGCAAGATGAGCGACAAGACGAGGAGCTGGTTCGAGGCTCGACAGAAGGAGATGTTGGACGCCGACGGCCTGAACTAGGTGGTCTGTTCGGCCGTGGCCGTTCTTTTTGGAGGCTGGCATGGGTGCCGGCCGCTGGCTTTGTGCCGGCGAGAAACCTATTCATTTTGGAGGCTGGCTGTGTTGCCGGCGACAAAACTATTCATTTTGGAGGCTGGCTATGTTGCCGGCCGCTGGCGGTGTTGCCGGCGAGGTCGTGTAGGCGGGCTGTGTTGCCGGCGTGAACTAGGACCGCTGGCATGAACTATGGGCGTGGTTTTATTCGAAAATTTGCGTTTGAAAAAGGAGGCGGACAGGATGCGGGCAAAGGATGCGTTCGTGTGTTAGGCGCACAGCCACCGTATCCCAGAAATGGCCCGGACATTACCCGCCCCAAACAGACATAATCCGGGCCAAACGGACGTCCGTTTGGGGTCATGCGCTGGAGTTGGCCTTATGTCTCCCCTATAAAAAAAGAGGTGCTTCTGTCTCGCCAGCTCAGTATCTCTCGCTAGTACGTACTATCTATGATATATAAGGAATTTTCGATAACATATAGTAGATGATTCATGCGTAAAATAAGATGTATATCTAAATATCACAATGAGAAAAGGTAATAAATCTTAAACAAAACTATATTAGCAACATGCACTTATTTGAAAATGTTAACACATTCGGTTATCAGAAATTAATTAGTTTATGAATTTTTAGCGATTGTATTACAAGGCCATTGTCGAAGAGAGCGGGAAGATAGATACGCGGCGATACGCGTCAAGCGCCATGTCGAACAGAGGACATGGACATACTACTGCCATGCTTATAAGGTTAGGTTCATGTGATTTTTTTTCCACCCGTTGCAACGCACGGGCATATTTGCTAGTAATTATGAACAGGACAACCAAAATTAGTTGAAATGAATTTTTCTTACGGACGGTCTACGACAAATCCATTGTTCGGACATGGTCACGAAGTGTCACGACGAAACCTACTACCCTTCACTTTTTTCTTCGAAAATGCGAAAAATTAAGCATAACAAACTAAACGTATTTTATGACAAATTATGTTCTCGTGAGGATGTCAATTTCCTCTAGCAAGGATGACAACTCTTGACAAAAAAACAGAACATGGCAACGATTTGCCATGCTTGCCAAAGGAAATTACCATCCTCACAACAACATAATTTGCCATCTCGGTTATTCGGTTTGCCATGCAGAAAAATCCCACGTTCGCTTTGTAGCGAAATCTTTTCTCCATTAGGATCGTCGTGCCACCAGATCCGGTTTCAGGCACGCTGTTATCCTGGGCATAACCACCGGCTTACGTCAATAATTTAGCTTTACCCTCTTGTCGATGCATTAACAGACTAAACGTAACGCTTTGTTCTCGCACAAACTAAACGTAAACGTAAACGCGGCATCCAGTTACGTAGGCGAACCGTTGGATCTACCGGAACTCCACGGCATAGAACCACAGAAGATTCCTCGTGGAGGAGACAAGATGGCTCACAAGCCAACAAGAACAAAAGCAGTGCGCCATGGCACAGTAGTAGGAGGCCGTCCTCGTCAGCCCCCACCGGGCACCGCGAATTCCCTAGCTTCGTTTTTTGTTTGCTTCCGCAGCTTTGGAGGAGAGAGACAAGAGCCGGCAACGGCATGGCTGGCTCCCACGCCCCCGCCAGCTCAGACAGACCGCACTGCCTCGTGGGCCTCCGCCACAAAGGTGGTGCATCTCGCGTTCGAATTGGCGGGAGCGGTGTTCGGGTTCGGGGGCGATCCCGTAATAAGCCGCAGACACCGAGGGCTTTCAGCTTCAGCCAGACGCCCAAGGGCTCAGGCAGCTCAAAGGAGAACGAATCCATCGCTGTTCAGTCGCTCCCCCGCGAGGCAGCCTGCAGTACGTTTCTAAACTCTGCCCACACATCGGTTGCCCTTGCCCAGTGGAGAGAGCTTGTGGCTGCGGCTTGCTTCTGTGGCGATCGAGCAACCAACCGCTTCACCCCTTCCGGTAACTCCTTTTGTTCCGTTTCTCTCCCGCTTGATTCCCATCTCTTCTTGTTCGGTTTCATCCCCCTGTGCCGATCTGCTAGGTGACAGCTCCGCTTGGCTTCAGTCCGTGCGCGGTTCCTGACCATTCTTGCTCCTTCGTTACTGTTGTTTTTCCTCAGATCTTAGCAGTTCGAGTTCAACAAGAGGCGGGAGATATGGAGTGAAGGAGGCAGAAATAATTTCGTTCGGTACGTTTCTTGATCTGTTCACTCCAGTCTAGATGCGGGTCGGCTGCGCTTGTTACCGGACTAGTGGGGAAGTCTGTACGAGTTGAATCGGGAAAATGGTTGTATATGAGTATATGACTGGGTGTTGTTGGAGGGCCATCCATCCTTATGATGTAGGTAAACAAAGTTGGGGATAGTTTGACATCCAAACTGAACCCAGCCCAGACTGTATTTTTTCTTACGAGAAAAGCAGAACCTCTGCTTATTCTTTATTACAAGGGGAGAGGTACAACAATCAGGCGGAACATCACCATAGTGCGCAGAGAAGAGAAACTGAGAATGGAGCCACAAAAGCAAGCAGCAGGTGCTCACATCAGTAAACCTCTAGCGTCACGCCTCCAGCAACCGAACCAAACCAAACCAAAACAAAAAGCTGGCATCCAGACTAAACCGAACTGCATGCCTTTTCCACCCAACCCAATCCAAGCTGTTTCTCACTTATGGACTAAATCACTAAACCCATAGATTCTTTTTTTTCCGATAAACTAAACCCATATATTCAAACCATGGACAAAGCAATAAGCAAGTAGCAGAGTAGTCTAGCTAGCTGCTATATACATCATGTAGGTGTTCTTGGATGTGTCAGCTGGCATCGAGATGCAATACTGTGCAAGCATGAGGGTCACAAGCATATCCATATCTTAGTTTGTGCCCTATGTCACCACTGCTTAATGAATGAATAACAGAACTGAAACTTGTTTGGTCAAGTAAGGGAAACTCAATCAAATTCACAACTGTCTCAATAGAATATTTTCCTTTTTTTTGTCTAAATATTCAGTTAAGACCATTCCAAGGCTCCTTTTTATGCAATATTCCCTCCGTAAGGAGAGAGAGAGGGAGAGAGATTGGGGGAGAAACTCCGACGCCATGGCGGTGGTAGGTGTCCTTCTCGTGCAGCGGTGCATATTGTCACATGTAGAGATCCTCTACACCCGCCCTGAGGCTCACCGACTGGTCCTCATCCACAAAGATGGGGTAATCATCGACGCGTGATGGATCGGAGAGGGGGAGATCGTTTACAAGTGGCCGGGGTTGGAGCTCTTTAAAATCTTCATTAGTTACACATATTAAATGGCCCCTCAAGTGACAATTGTGTTCCCGGATGAGTTGTCAATTAATTGTTTTTTCTCGTTCTTGCACAGTTCATCACCTTTGAGTCATCTGTCGTTCAGGAGCGAAGGTTGTGGATATAGTGACCTTCAGCAGTCCAGCATGACGAAGAAACACAAAAATAGAAAGTCCAAACATCTATTGGAGAACAAAAAGGGTATTCTCTTGACTAGTATGCAACTCACATCAATTATCATGCACGTTTTTGTGTTCTAGACTGTAGAGGGACCACCAATCACATTTTCTCCATTCATCAAATTATTTTCCATAAATAGAATATTCCTGCTGAGTGTGGATATATTACTGATTTAGCTTATATTTTGCCTGATCATTCAAGCACTCCAGCTTCTACCATGTATTGTTTGAATAAAGTTTAGTTGTTCTGTTATTTCCTCAGGTGTTGATGAGAATGTGGAACACATTTTGCGAATGATAGGAGAGGAGAGTGAGCTGGCTGAAAGCGAACCAGATGGTTCTGGAAATACCTTGAAGAAATCAAAACTATCCTCCCTTGTAAAGGGCTTCCATGAAGACTACCAATACCTTCACAAGCACTGCAAAGATCTAATCAGTAAACTAGAAAATGTTGGGCACAGTTCCACTGGTTCAGATTCATCCGATTCAGACTCGGAAGGAGACAGATCGGACACTGACGTTCCTAATCAGAAACTAGATGCATTAAATGAAGAAAATGACTGGATGCAGAAGCTTGCTGGAGAACATCAAAGTATGGAAGCAGAGATTCAGAAGCTGAAACAAAATGCAGAAGAAAAAACGAAGGAAATATCTGATCTGAAGAAGCTATTAGAAAAGGCGATAACGGACAAAGAAGCCACTAGTTCAGATGTTGCAAATTTGTCATTAGAGAATGAACATCTAAAATTGTTGGTTGAAGGTGCAGAGAAGAAGGCAGCAGAATACCTGAAGACATCAACAGACATGGGGAATGAGATGAAGACGTTATCTGGCGAGAAGCAAACTACTGAAAAAGAGAGGGATGACCTGAAGATTTTAATTATAGACCTGGAGAACAAGAGGGAAGATATGAGCAATCAGCTGCAAGATACAGTGGAGAAATGCAATTCCTTGTCATCACAACTTGAGAAGGCCCAATTAGCTGAGAAAGAAGTGCAGACCTTGTTATCAGAAATCCAAAAATCCAATAATGAGAACATGATGCTGTCAGTGGAATGTGATAACCTGAAAGTAAATGAGAAGAATGTGGATATCAAATTTTCCGAACTGAGGGAAACTCTTGCTGAAACAAGAGATAAAAATGACTCCTTGATTGCAGAAAACAGTTTACTGGAAAGCAAGCTTCAGCTTTTAGGGGTGGAGATAGATGGTATGATAGTGGAGAAAGAGGAGCTAATGAACAATCTGAACAAGGAACGTGGAGCTGCAGAAGAAGAAAAATTAAGAGTAGTATCAGAACATTCCAAGTGTTTGAATGAGTTGGAGCAGGCACAATGTAGCATCAAGGAACTAGAAAAGGAAATGGAATCAACAAAACTTGCACTGAGTGATAATATTGCAGAGCTACTGAAAGAAAAGAATTCTGCGGCATCAGAGCTAAAGAAGTTAGAAGCTTCTTTGAAGAATCTTGAACACGAGTTCGAACAACAACTTAAGCAAATTTCAGTTATGCAGAAGGATAATGAAGACCTGGCGTTGGTGAATTCAAATCTGCATAATGAGCTTGCAGCAGTGCTCGGAGAAAAGAATGAAGCTGTTGCTTCTAGTATTGATCTTGAAAATAAGTTTCAACAGCAAAACCAACAAATTTCAAGTCTTCAGGAGGCCATTGAAGGCCTCAGAGCGGCAAAGGCTGAAATGTATAATGAGGTTATAGTACACGAGGAGGAGAAACATGCAGCAGTTGCTCAGTTAGAGCAGTCGGAGGCTTTCGTCAAGAACCTCCAGAGCGAGATAGAACTAAAACAGAATGAAATTTCACTTTTCCAGCAAGCTAATGAAGAACTGCACGAGAAAAATTCTAGCTTGGACAGGCAGCTGGAAGAAGTTAAGAGTGATCTACAGGCGGAGATCATTCTGTTACAAGGAGAAAAGCAACAAACCATTGATGATTTGCAGCAGTCAAACACTTCAGTCAAGACCCTCCAACGTGAGTTAGAGCAGCAAAGAGAACAAAACTATATTCTACAGGTTGCCAATGAAGATCTGCAGAAGAATAACTGTAACCTGAAGAAACAATTTGAAGATGCCATGGTTAGCCGCCACGCTGAAATTATAGTACTCCAAGACGAGAAGAAAAAAAACCTTTCGGAGTTGCAGCAGTCCGAGGCTTCCATCAAGAATCTAAGAACTGAGTTAGATCAAGGACGGGAGCAAATTTCGATCTTGCATCTAGCTAATGAAGAAATGAAGAATAGAAATGCTAGCTTGAACAAGCAATTGGAGGAATTAAGGAGCAGCTTGTCTGAGGAGATTGTAGCACTAAGTGAGCAGAAGGAAACAGCCCTGTCAGAGTTACACCAGTCTCATGCTTCCATTGGGAACTTGGAGATAGAGTTAGAAAAGCGAAATGCGAGTGTTTCAGTTTTACAGCAAGCCAATGATGATTTACAGAAGAACATCTCTGTCCTGACCGAAGAATTCAACGAAGTCAAGGCTGAGTTGCAGAAGGAGATTAAAGTGACACAAGAAGAGAAGGATACGGTTTTAACCCAACTAAAGCAGGCAGAGTTTTCTATCAAGAACCTTGAATCTGCGATAGCTCAGTTAAAGGAGGATCTTTCAATTCAGCTAGAAAACAATTCCAGCTTGAACAAACAATTTGAGGAATCAAGGACCAATCTGCAGGGGGATATTCTAGCACTTCGTGAAGAGAAAGAAACAGTTCTGTCAGAGTTACATCAGTCTCAAGCTTCTGTGAGGAACTTTGAGATGGAGCTAGAAAAGCAAAGTCAGAGCATTTCAGCTCTGCAGCAAGCAAATGATGAATCACAACAGAACAAATGTGACTTGACCCAGAAATTAGAAGAAGTCAAGGCTGAGTCACAGAGGAAGATTGAGGTGGCACAAGAAGAGAAGGATACATTATTAACCCAACTAAAACAGTCAGAGTCTTCTATCAAGAATCTTGAAAGTGAGATAGCACAGCTGAAGGAGGAACTTTCAGTTCAGCTGGAAAACAATTCCAGCTTGGAGCAACAGTTCGAAGAGGCAATACTAAAAGTTTCTAACTTACATGAGAAACTCGAGAGAGTTCAGGCTGAGGCGGCATGTCAAGTTAATGAAATGAACAGTAATGCGAAAGATTTGGAGAAGATAATCGATATATTGTCATCTCAGAAGGCCAAGGTGGAGGGCGATCTGAAAGTTATGGTTAAAATATGCATGGAAAATTTGTCTTCCATGAATGAATTTGAAGATAGAGTTACAGAGAAAGTTTCAGATCATGCTACAAAACTTGCTGACCTCCAGCAGAGCCTCGATGATATCGGCAGCAACTTTCAGAGACTCCATCATGCATATGATGGTGTGTCCACAGAGGCATCTCAGCTTGAGGTACTCAAGAAAAACCATATTGAGCAGATAGGCCAACTACAGGAGAAAAATGCAGAAATTTTGGACAAAAATCGCCATTTGGAAGAGGAAAAGTTTTGTGCAAATAAGGATAACGCAGAGCTGCAAAAGCATGTCCAAGAACTTAAATTTCAGCTCCAGCTAGCCAAGCAGAAGCTTGAAGTTGCTGAAACGGAGAGCAAATGCAAAGAAGACAGCTATGTGATGGCACTGGAATCATCAAAAACAGAGATCGTGCATCTTGAAGAACAAATACAACTGTTCTCTGGAAGGATTAGCTTGCTGGAAGAAAATTTTGTGCAAATTAAAGACATCGCCAAGTCAGTGGTCTCTAAATTGGAAAATCAATTGGATGAGCTCGAATCATACTCCAGCCAAAGCATGACGCGCTTCATTAACCGCTTATCTGCATGTGGTGGAGAGTTTGTTGTCCTAAAAAACATGTTAAACAATTATCTTGCTGAGCAAAAAGAACTGCTCAAGGAAAACGAAGATCTGGCTATTGGATTGAGAAAGAAAGAAAAGGAAATGTCAGAAATGATTAAGAGTGCTACTGAGGCAGCTGAGAAGATGGTTCAACTTGAGAAGATAATTGAAGAAAAAGACGAGGAACTAGCAGCTAGAGTGCAGGAGAAAAGAGAAGCTATCAAGCAGCTGAGTGACACAATTGATTACCACAAGAACAACAGCGATGATCTGGTCCGCTACATTCGCAGTCACAACCGTCCCCGCATTCCATTTTGTCTGTAAATTTGATTACCAAAAGTTCATTGTCAGTTAATATATAAGGTGCATTTTATCTGTGAACATATTAGACAATTATTTCCAATTTCTTTAAAGTATCATAAATAGTGCTCAAATACAAACAATATGGGAGTAGTCAAATAGGTCGTGGCCTGTGTATTCTATTGTCATTGAGAGAGCTAGAAACACATTTTTTCCTTAGATTTTACCATCCTATTCCAGTATGGAGGCTCAAGAGGCAACAATTCTGAGTTTGGTGGTCTGAATCATATTCTAATTAGGTAATGTGGCTTTTGTGATGCTCTTGTTCTCCTTTTCCATTTAAAAGACATATTTCAACATTGTATTTTCTTCCCTCTTTGTTTTGCATGTACCCTTGATAATATGTCGTCTGATCATCATTGTTAGAGTATTTATTATGGTATACGACTTCTAGTCCAAGTCAGTTTTATACCCCTATCCCAAGTCGGTTTGTACCCTCTTATATACTCTTGTATGCCGCATCAAATCATCAATAAGCAACAGTTTTATTCAGCTTTCATGGTATCAGATACCGGTCCCAGGGTTTAGGGTATGGCTCCGCCAACGCCGCCGCCGCCCGGCTACTTCGAGCGCCGGGCCGCACTCATCGCCAAGGCTGCCAACGCCGCGGCCGCTTCTCTCTCGGCCCTCACCATAGCTCCACAAAACTACCCTGCACCCATCCTCGCCGCACCAATATCTCTTGCTGACACAATCTCCGACGTCAGCCCCTACATCCCCATAGTTCTTGATCTCGCCGCCCACAACTACTACCATTGGAGACATCTCTTCGATCTCCACCTCGGCCGCTGCAACCTGCGCTCGCATGTCGCCACCAACTGTCTTCCCCGCCCCGACGATCCGCAATGGTTGAAAGACGATCTCGCGATCGTCCAGTGGTTCTACACCCGCATCACCACCGAGATCTTCAACATGCTCGATCACGACGGCGCCACCGCTGCCAACATCTGGCACTCCCTCCGTCAGCTCTTCCAAAGCAACACCGACGCTCGGAAAAACGCTCTCCACACCGAGCTTCGCAATATGGTGCAAGGAGACGCCCCGGTGAACCAGTTCTGCCAGCGCGTTAAGACCATTGGCGATGAGCTCCGCGAACTCGGCGATACAATTAGCGACTCACAGCTAATCAATATCGTCGTCGTCGGCCTCAGCGAAGACTTTGACAAGCAAGCCTCGTTCATACCGATGATACGGCCCCCTCCTACCTTCGCTGAAGTACGTTCCTTGCTACAACTCGCGGCGGAAACACAAGCTCGCAAGGACTCTCACCCCAAGGTCTTTCATGCCGCGGCTCGTCCTCCTCTGTCGTCTACACCAGCGCCGCCTTCCAGGCCGGCTCCTGCCGCCGGGCCGTCCGCATCGTCATCTGTTGAACCGCCCCCAGGCTGGCGTCCTAGTCCGAACTACCGCGGCAAAAACCCTATCTACAGGCCGCCGCCGACTCGTTCGGTTCCGCCTACGACATCACCAGCACCGAGTCCTGCACCACCCACCAGTGCTCCATCTGCGGTTGCATGGCGGCCTCCTCATGATCCTTGGACGGGGCTTGTTCAAGCATGGCCCATGCCCTGGTCCGCTCCGTCCACCCTTGGTGCTCCGCCGGCATACTCAGGTGCCTGGCAACCCGGCCTTCGGCCGCCTACTGGTGCTCCCGGGGTTCTCAACCCCCGACAGCTGGCCAATGCCTATCACGCCGCCCCGACGTATGCTCCTTATGGTCATTACAGCACCGACGGTGGCACCTACTACACACCTCAGCCGGCCCTACTCCCGACGCCACCCCCACCACAGCCGGCCAATGCCTACTACACTCCCCAGCCGGCCCTACTGCCTTCACCATCGTATCCGCCGGCACTGCTTCCGACGCCACCCTCACCTGCGACGCCGAGCTGGGATCAAGCTGCCTTTCTTCAGGCCATGAATAACTTTGCTGCACAAGGAAACTCAGGTACGGATTGGATCTTTGATTCAGGGGCCTCTAGTCATATGTCTGCATCTAGTAATTGGTTATCTTCTTGCACTAAATCTCCTTTCCCTTCCACTATCCTTGGAGATGGATCACCTATTCCTATATATTGTGAGGTCAGGCTCAACTTCCCTCTTCCACCAAACCTCTTTTACTTCGCGATGTTCTAGTTGCACCCGCCCTCATTAAAAATCTTATCTTTGTTCGCCAATTTACTTGCGACAATCTAGTTTCGGCTGAATTTGACCCTTTTGGTCTATCTGTGAAGGATTACCTGACCAAGGCCGAGATCGCTCGCTTCAATAGCTCCGGTGATCTTTATTCTCTTAATGGAGTTCCTGCCGCCACCCCTCCAACATCTATGCTGGCCTCCGTCGATCTCTGGCATCGTCGCTTGGGCCATCCCAACCCCGCCGTCTTAGCTTCTATGCTTAGTGAATTTACCATACCATGTAATAGGGACTCTCATAATTCTGTGTTTTGCGAGTCTTGTCAATTAGGCAAACATGTGTGTCTTCCCTTTAGTTCCTCTAGTTCTTGTAGCACTTATCCCTTTGAATTAATACATTGTGATTTATGGACCTCTCCCATTGCAAGTGTTTCGGGTTTTAAATACTACCTTGTTATCCTAGATGATTTCACCCACTTTGTCTGGACTTTTCCTCTACGCAACAAATCCGAGGTCCATTCTCTTTTCCTTAATTTTCAACGCTATGTGTCTGTTCACTTCTTCCTCCCAATTCGCTTTATCCAATGTGACAATGGTCGCGAGTTTGATAACATTAAAAATCGTACTTTCTTCTTACAACATGGCATCCTGCTTAGGTTCTCATGTCCCTACACCTCCCCTCAAAATGGTAAAGCAGAACGCTCTCTTCGCACTCTCAATGATATAGTTCGCACTCTCCTCATTCAATCATCTATGCCTCCCAAGTTTTGGGCTGAAGCCCTACACATGGCCACCTTCCTTCTAAATATTCGATCTTCTAAAACTAAACCCAACACTACTCCCTATTATTCCCTCTTTCTTTCCCACCCCGACTACTCCGCGGTTCGTGTTTTCGGCTGTCTCTGTTTTCCCAATGCCTACGCCACTTCTGCAAATAAATTGTCACCACGCTCTATCCCATGTGCTTTTCTCGGCTTCTCTGACGAGCACAAAGGCTATCGCTGTCTCGACCTTCACACTGGACATGTTCATGTCTCTCGTCATGTCACGTTTGCTGAGCACATTTTTCCTTTCTCACAACGCACTACTACACCATCCAACACCCCTAGCTCCGCAAACACCCCCTCTCCCCGTCCTTTCCAACTATATACTCCCCTACCTGCCGAACACAACTTATCACCACCACCATTAAAACCCACCATAGCCAATCCCAACCATACACTCACCCCACCCGAGACGTCCCCAACACCCCCGACCCCTGCTCCCTCCCCAACACCCCCGGCCCCTCCTCCCACTCCACCACCCAGCCCTGCTCCCACTCCACCACCCAGCCCTACTCCTTCGCCCGACTCTTCCGCTGCGCCGGACTCACCAGTACCCACCTTACCCCCTCGTGCTATTCCTACAGCAGCCCCGATTAATGATCATCGCATGCGTACTAGGGCCAAATCAGGATTTCATCAACCCCAAGACCGCCTAAACCTTCATACCTCCGTATCTCTCACTTCTCTTCCAAAGAATTACAAAACTGCTCTACTTGATCCCAATTGGGCCGCTGCCATGCAAGAAGAATATAATGCTTTACTTCAAAACAACACCTGGCAACTTGTTCCTCGTCCTCCCAATACAAATATTGTTTCTGGCAAATGGATTTTTCGCCAAAAGTTCCACTCCGATGGGAGCCTCTCACGATATAAAGCCAGGTGGGTTTGTCGTGGCTTTTCTCAGCAACAAGGAATTGATTACGAAGAAACCTTCTCTCCTGTTGTTAAACCTAGCACCATTCGCACCGTTCTTAGTGTTGTTGTCTCCTCTTCATGGCCCATTCACCAACTTGATGTGAAAAATACTTTCCTCCATGGTTCCCTTCAAGAAACTGTCTACTGCCAGCAACCTCTGGGTTTTGAAAATCCATCCTTTCCAACTCATGTATGTCTTCTTCAGAAATCTCTCTACGGTCTTAAACAGGCCCCACGAGCTTGGTTTCAACGCTTCTCCTCCTTCATTCAAACAATAGGCTTCACTCCATCTCTCTCCGACACCTCTCTTTTTGTGTATCATCAAACTTCTGACACTGCCTATTTACTTCTCTATGTAGATGATATCATTCTTACCGCCTCCTCTCAAAAGTTCTTAGATCATATTGTCTCTCTTCTTAGATCTGAATTTTCTATGACTAACCTAGGACTCCTTCATCATTTCTTAGACATTGCTGTTGTTCGAGATTCCTCCAGCCTTTTTCTTTCCCAACGCCAGTATATTCTTGATCTTCTTAATCGTGCTGGTATGCTTGACTGTCAATCATCTCGCACTCCTGTCGATACCAGTTTTAAACTTTCGGCTACCGGTGAACCCTTTTCCAATCCTACTCTCTATCGTAGCCTAACAGGTGCTCTCCAATATCTCACCATTACTCGTCCTGAAATCTCTTTTGCTGTTCAACAAGCATGTCTCTATATGCATGATCCCCGGGTTCCTCACTATAATCATGTTAAACGCATTCTTCGGTATTTAAAAGGAACTCTCAATCATGGTCTCCACCTCAATAATTCTTCTCCAAACTCGCTTACCGCATACTCTGATGCAGACTGGGCTGGTTGTCCTGACACTCGAAGGTCCACTTCCGGTTTTTGTGTTTTTCTTGGTAACAATTTGATTTCTTGGTCTTCGAAAAGACAGGTTACAGTCTCACGTTCGTCGGCCGAGGCTGAGTATCGCGCTGTGGCACATGCCGTTGCAGATACAATCTGGATTCGGCAGTTACTCTCCGAGCTACATAGGCCTATTGAGCAGGCCACTATTGTCTACTGTGACAACATATCAGCAGTCTACATGACCAGCAATCCAGTTCAACACCGACGCACAAAGCATATTGAGATTGATATTCATTTTGTTCGTGAAAAGGTTGCTCTTGGTCAGGTTCGGGTGCTTCATGTTCCCTCTACGGCTCAGTTTGCTGACATTTTCACCAAGGCACTGCCTACTAAGCCGTTTCAAGATATCTGTTTCAGTCTCAACGTCGTCGAGCCTGCCGTTGATACTGCGGGGGGATGTTAGAGTAGTCATTATGGTATACGACTTCTAGTCCAAGTCAGTTTTGTACCCATACCCCAAGTCGGTTTGTACCCTCTTATATACTCTTGTATGCCGCACCAAATCATCAATAAGCAACAGTTTTATTCAGCTTTCAATCATGACAGTGTACGATCATCGTGGAGGTTATTTCTAATTGACTGATATACCAGACATGAAAATATGGAGTTAACTATTCGGCTGTATTCATGAAAATGTTTATTACAAGTTTAATGTCAAGAATTTGTAGTACGCTGGACTGTGAAAATCATAGTGCTAAATATGCCATCACTTCATTACAGTACCATTTACCAAGTGTCTGAAGCAAGCCCAGAAAGTTTTTTCGTTTGACCTGGGTGGCTGGGTGGAAAAACTTTCAGCGATCTTTTAACTTCTCAAGCAGAAGTGCGGCCACTGGACGATGGCGTCTTGGCGATGTATTGATCGGTTCCCGCAGCGCATTGTGTCCGTCGTCGAGCGGGTCCTCCGCAGACTGCAGTCTGCAGCGCGGGGGCAATTGGAAGCGTAGCGCACGGATCTCAGCAAGGGGCAGCGTGGGTTCGATGCAGAGGGGTTCGATCACGATCCCCTCCGCCCGTCCAAGCCACCACCACCCCCCGCCTCGCCAGTTGCCGGTCCTCGCTCGACGGCCTGCGTCTCGGCGAGGAGCCCCGTCGATGCCGACAAGGACGGGGCCGGAGGGCGGCCTCTTCTCGCTAAAATCCCTCACCAAGATCTGTTTATTGCTCTAGTTCCCGGCCAAGATCATGCCAGCTTGTTCCTGGCTCCGATTCGGTGGGATTTTCTGGGTCTTTGCTAAGACAGAGACGCCACTAGATAGGATAACTTGCCACGGTGCTTGCACGGTTGGGTCTTCTAGTAATATGCTCCGTTGTTCCTAAGAGCATCTCCACTCCCCCAAGAGGCATTTTTTCGCTGCCTGGGGGGCTACCGGCGAAAAATGGAGGCCAAATTTTTCCACTCATTGCGTCCCACGAGTATTGCTGGGCTCCCACGGAGGCAGCGGCATTTCATCGAGCATCTTGCCCGCGGCGGCGTCGACGACCTCCTCGGCGCGCGCCTAGCGGAGGAGCGCGAGCGTCGACGGGGAAGGAGGCGATGAGAAGCTCGAGGAGACATCTAGCAGCCGGAGGCCGACGTCGAGCCGCCCCCGTGCCCCGCTCCCTCGCCCCGTACCCGGTCCCTCGAGCCGACGGGGAAGGAGGCGACGCCGGCCGACACGCCGCTGCTCCTCTGGCTCCAGGGCGGCCCGTGCTGCTCAGGCCTCGTCGGCGACCTCTTCGAGCTCGGTCCCTGCCGCCGGAGCAGCAACCCTTCCATGGTCTCCCGCGCACCGGCTCTTCGCGCCGGCGCCGGCGCGCCCCCTGCAGCACGCGGCCGACCCGGCCCTGGAGCTCGACGAGGCCGACATCATCTGGGGCGCCGGCGTCGTCCCCGTCGGCAGACCCGTTCGGGCGGGCTCGTGCCTGCGCCACGCCCACGCACCGCGAGCTCGCCCGTGTTGGTGCCGCACCGGTGCCCACCGGATGTATGGCCGGATGCGCTCGTCGGCCAGGGCGGCAGCGGCGAGCAGGAAGAGCGAGTTGGAGGCGGCGTGGGTGCGGACGTCCCGCGCAGAGGTCGGCGCGGGGCGAGGCGCGGGCAACGTGGGCGCCATCTCCTGGTCGCACCGACGCTTCCGGCCCAGCTGCAGGAGGTCGTCCATGGCGGCGGAGAAGAGGCTCTTGGGGAGGAGCAGCAGCAGGCAGGAGACGAAGGCGAACCCGGCGAGCATGAGGAGGAGCGTGTCGTGGCCGTGCCTTTGGTGGTGGCGCGCGTAGTCCGCCAACCGGCCCCGGAGCTCCTTCATCCTGTCGTCCCCCTCCTCCACGTGCTGCTTCTCCTTGGTGTTGCGTTGTGGTTGGCTGCCAATGGCTAGCTGGCTGCCAATGGCTGCCCCGGACCTGTGCGCAGTGAGGTGAGGGCGGCAGCGTGGCGGGCGAGGCGTTGGGCGTGGAGTTGGTGGGGGAGGAGAAGAGAAGAGAGAGGAGCACGTGGGTGGACCCCGGAGGAAAAGTGAGGAGAGAGGGAGTGAGAGGCTGACGGTGGGCCAAATGACATGTAAATAGTCTCTCTCCTCCCCTAGCTGCCCCTCGGGATCCTGGGTTCGGGGTGGGTTCGTCGGTTGAAATTTTTATCAAATCCGGCAGAAAACGAGGTCTTGGGTGCATGGTTGGGGCATTTTTTTATAACCGGCGCAAAAAAGTGGTTCTGGGGGGCTGTTGGTGAAGGAAATATGCCCTAGAGGCAATAATAAAGTTGTTATTTATATTTCTTATATCATGATAAATGTTTATTATTCATGCTAGAATTGTATTAACCGGAAACTTAGTACATGTGTGAATATATAGACAAACTAAGTGTCACTAGTATGCCTCTACTTGACTAGCTCGTTGAATCAAAGATGGTTAAGTTTCCTAGCCATAGACATGAGTTGTCATTTGATTAACGGGATCACATTATTAGAGAATGATGTGATTGACTTGACCCATTCCGTTAGCTTAGCATTTGATCGTTTAGTATATTGCTATTGCTTTCTTCATGACTTATACATGTTCCTATGACTATGAGATTATGCAATTCCCGAATACCGGAAGAACACTTTGTGTACTACCAAACATCACAACGTAACTGGGTGATCATAAAAGTGCTCTACAGGTGTCTCCGATGGTACTTGTTGAGTTGGCATAGATCGAGACTAGAATTTGTCACTCCTATTGTCGGAGAGGTATCTCTGGGCCCTCTCGGTAATGCACATCACTATAAGCCTTGCAAGCAATGCAACTAATGAGTTAGTTGCGGGATGATGCATTACGGAACGAGTAAAGAGACTTTCCGGTAACGAGATTGAGCTAGGTATTGAGATACCGACGATCGAATCTCGGGCAAGTAACATACCGATGACAAAGGGAACAACGTATGTTGTTATGCGGTTTGACCGATAAAGATCTTCGTAGAATATGTAGGAACCAATATGAGCATCCAGGTTCCGCTATTGGTTATTGACCGGAGACGTGTCTCGATCATGTCTACATAGTTCTCGAATCCGTAGGGTCCGCACGCTTAAAGTTCTGTGACGATCGATATTATGAGTTTTTGTGTTTTGATGTACTGAAGGTAGTTCGGAGTCCCGGATGTGATCACGGACATGACGAGGAGTCTCGAAATGGTCGAGACTATGTTCGGACACCGGAAGTGTTTCGGGAGGTTTCGGACATATACTGGAGTACCGGGGGGTTACCGGAACCTCCCGGGAAGTATATTGGGCCTAATGGGCCCTAGTGGGAGAAGAGGAGGGGCGGCCAGGGCAGCCGCGCGCCCCCTCCCCCTCTAGTCCGAATTGGACAAGGAGGGGGGAGCGCCCCCCCCCCTTTCCTTCTCTCCTTCTCTCCCTTCCTTCTCCTCTCCTACTCCTACTTGGAAGGGGGGAGTCCTACTCCCGGTTGGAGTAGGATTCCTCATGGGGCGCACCATAGGAGGCCGGCCCTCTCTCTCTCTCCTCCACTCCTTTATATACGGGGAGGGAGGCACCCCTTGGAGACACAACAATTGATCATTGATCTCTTAGCCGTGTGCAGTGCCTCCCTCCACCATAATCCACCTCGGTAATATCGTAGCGGTGCTTAGGCGAAGCCCTGCGTCGGTAGCATCATCATCACCATCACCACGCCGTCGTGCTAACGAAGCTCTTCCCCGAAGCTCTACTGGATCGTGAGTTCGTGGGACGTCACCGAGCTGAACGTGTGCTGAACGCGGAGGTGTCGTACGTTCGGTACTGAGATCGGTCGATCGTGAAGACGTACGACTACATCAACCGCGTTATTATAATGCTTCCGCTTACGGTCTACGAGGGTACGTAGACGACACTCTCCCCTCTCGTTGCTATGCATCACCATGATCTTGAGTGTGCGTAGAATTTTTTTTTAAATTACTACGTTCCCCAACAGTTGGGGGCGGCTGGAGATGCTCTAATGCATGAATGGATAGTTCCCTGATGCATGAATGTTGTGGCGTTTGACCGGCTGATGCTGCCACCTTTTCTAAACTAATCAGCGGTTGTAACCTGCTACCTTCAGTGCAACCACAATGCGGATCACCAAATCTCCCCTAAATTCCCGAACGGCAATTCGAACATTTTTTTTCCTTTCATCATTTGTACTTAGTGGCAACAACACAATACAATATCTATCCACTTTCTATCACTGTGGTAAATTACATGCAAGATTGAACCCAAACAACATACACAACTCCCTCTTGAAGATCGTCCATCTAAGCATGGCCAGTGCTCGACTAATACATCAAAGAACATATATCTCTACCTAATAATAAACCACGGACTGCTTCTGCCCGTTTGTCGCACCTTTTTACATAAAAGCCCCTGTGTTTCTTGAAATCAACCCGCAGTCTGGACTTAAGTCACAGCCCGAACCGTTATTTTGCATTTTTTCGAACCCCCCCGACCTTTGAGGTAATTCATTCGCGGATATATTTAAGTCAAACAAATGCTTTTCTAAATTATCCATATCCTTTAAACCTTTAATTCCGATTTTAACATGTTATATATAAAATTTGATTAGAAAAATATGTAAAATATGAATACGATGTTATTTTTAACTGTTAAATATTTTAAAATATTATTTTGGAAGATATTTAAGTCAAACAAATACTTTTTAAAATTATTTGTATCTTGTAAACAGTAACTTTGATTTTAACATGTTATATATGAAATTTGATTAGAAAAATGTGTAGAACCCGAATATGATGTTATTTTTACAAGTTAAATAGTATTTTTAAATATTTTTTATTTTGGAAGCAAACTTGTAATCTATAGCGCACGATCCGTTTTTTTTTCGTACGGCGATCCGGATTGCAAATAAACACCCACTAAAACCATAAAGGAAAAAAGAAAACATCGATAACTATACATGCATACCTCTGAAAAACCTCACAGGAAAAAATAACAGATTTCTCATCGCGGGAGTGAAGAAAGCAAGAGGGAGAGAGAGATGAGAGAGGGAGAGAGACGCATTAGGATTAACCACATTCAAACACGTTTTGGTTTGTGTGAACACTGAGCCATCTCCGGCGAGGATGAGAAAGAGAATAAGCGGCAACACAAATGTGATGCCTCGCTAAAATAAAGAAGATGGACCTATTGTGGTATTGAGTGATGGTTGTTGGGTATATTTTTTCTTCCTTTGCAACGCACGGGCTCTTTTGCTAGTTTATATCTATTATTAAAGGGAGGAATGTTTCTTCCTGCCAAAATTTGATACGTCTTCGTCTGCACGTCCTGACCAGAATTTTCGTATGTACATTTTTGTCCATCAGGTCGTGACAAGAATTTTCATAAGTCACACGCGAACGCTCCTAGATTGGGCTTCTTTCGTACGTCACGTGGGCCCAAATTGGCCCTCAGACTGCCCATCAGAGCAGCGAAAATCGTGGTTCAGAAAAAAAAGGTGCGCCTACTACAGGTCCGAACTACGGTCGTGCAACAGCAAACCAACAAGCAACACGTAAGAATGAAAACTTAAATTTTCATGTCCCTTATAAGGTTCCCATGTCAGGTAAGTGGTCTACACCGGCGGCCATAAGTGCGTGTTGCTCCTTCTGGTTAGGAGGATCATCCATTTATTTGGATTCAGTGCGTTGCTTATTATGTGTGGACTGACATTAGCCGTTATAATTGATCTGAAAAATAATTGATCGGTATGAGTGTGAGTGGTTCTGCCCCATCTTTAGCTAGCTAGGTAGTGCATCCACAATGGCCGATGGCTACGATGTGGCATGATCGTGGGGTTACAACCCCGTGTCCCCGACACATCTTTGGTCCATCAAATATACTCCCTCCGTTCCCAAATATAAGTCTTTCTAGAGATTCCACCAAGTGACTACATACGGAGTAAAATGAGTGAATCTACACTCTAAAATATGTCTACATACATCCGTATGTTGTATTCCATTTGAAATGTCTAAAAAGACTTATATTTAGGAACGGAGGGAGTAGATTTCTTTCTCCTTAATTTTCGTCTGCAGTCTTGTCCCCGCATGGGCCGGCCGCACCTGCCCCGCAACTGCATCCGTTGTGTATCTCCCGTGGGTAGAGCCAAGCTGGGCTTCTCAAAGCAAAAATAATACTAGTAATTGATTCCCACGTAGTCTCATCTCGCTTTTTTGCACCAAACTTCATAAGTTTATATACGTTCAAGAGTTGCCTGGGAAATGAGCAAGCCGCCTCAATCTCTTAAAAAAAACCAAGCCGCCTTAACAAAAGGAAAACAAAGGTGGTTCTTCTGCACTTTCAGAACTATCTTATAAAAATCATACCAAATGTATCGTATGTGTAGCATGGTTCTTAATGTATGGTTGATATGCATTTTTGCTAGACCTCGGCATGTGCCTCCCTGCCGCCATTGAGTGGCATCATTCGGATGTTGTGCCGTGCTGGTGGATGTTTTGATGGACACATCAACTATCTTTTCCGTTGCAACGCACGGGCATATGTGCTAGTGTGTATAAATTATGCAACAAAGAAATTATTTGAAACCATGAATAAAACATGTATAAATATGATAATAAAGTGTCAGTTCATCACATTGCAACAAACACACCATAAAAATTACATCAGATGAATCAAATCATGTAGGGCAGCTCATTTGATCATTGTATTGAAGAACAAGGGGGAGATTGCCATCGAGCTACTATTATGGACCCATAGTCCAAACATGACTACTCACACATGGACACGGCGACAACAAGTTAATGTAGATGGTCTCCGTGATGAATGGCCCCTCCAACATAGTACCCAAAAAGGCCTCGAGATTGGATCATGGCGGAACACAAAGGTGCAGCGGCAGAAAAAAAATCCTCCTTAAAACAATGAAGGGTTTCAGGGGAATATAAAGCTGGGGGCGCTTGAAGGCGGTGGAGGTGGTGCCTGGGGGGCATGAGGCCCTGGCTTGCACCCTTGGCCATAATCTAGAGCACGTGTGGTCCATGGGTGTTGCCTTCCATCCTTCTGTTGCTTCCTCAAACCTTGTGGTGCTGAAACCTGCTAACATATTTTGTTTCCTGATTTTCCCCCGGGAAATTGTTTTTCTGAAAAGTCCCAACACAAGAAAACCAAGGATTTCTTTTGACGAGCCACTTGTGTCGCGTAAAATTGATTTCTGTCGGCAAAAATAGGTTAGTGAAGGTTTTTGACCGTCACGTTGTCACATGGTCCGTCACTGAAGCACCGTCAGAGTTGTAATGCCGATAGTACAACTGTTTCCGTCACCTAAGATCGTATCTTGGGTGATGGTTCCTGATTTGTTGCTGGAGTCCCTTTTCCATTACGGCCAGGACTGTCATCTTTGCACATAATTTTGTTTGGAGGGCTGCCCCTCCTCAACTATTCATAGTGTAGGGGAGGAGGGGCTCCACCACCAAGGGGTGCCCCCCTACATGGGCTTTCAGCCTAAGTGGATGCCCCACTTGGCCCAATCAAGGGAGCGGCCCTCTAACGCCTCCTGGAATATTCTAGAAGGTTTAGGGACATTCTGGAACCTTCCCACACATTCCGGTGGCTTCCAGGATACTCCGTGACTTTCCAAGTTTTCTCCAAAACTCTTCTGGTTTCCTCCTTGAAATGTTTTTTTATCTTCCACTAGTGCAGAACCGGGATATAGCACCGGTTCGTAAGGCCCTTTAGTGTCGGTTCTGTAACCGACACTAAAGGGTGGGGACTAAAGGTCCCCCCCCCTTTAGTACCGGTTCAGCACGAATCGCCACTAAAGGGCCACCACGTGGCACGAGCCAGCGCCGGGGGCGGGGAGACCTTTAGTACCAGTTTGTAACACCAACCGTACTAAAAGGTTTGGGTGTTTTTGTTTTATTATTATTTTCCTTTAATTTTCTGTTTTCTATTTAATTTAGAGATTGTTTTTACATTATTGATAATCCATATTATATACTTGATCACTTAGCTAGGATCCATCC